>NC_060275.1:89717115-89786417 GCF_021613505.1 Equus quagga
CTCCATCTGTGCAACTCCATGACTCAATGACTTTGGTGGGATTCTAGGCCATTCTTGGCCCCTAAGTCTCCTGATTCTTCGTGCAGGGATAATTCCGCTACATCATGCTGTTACTCCTCAAATTGGGTCAAAGTAATCAAACCTAATTGACAACTGTCTCCATAATCCATCCACATGTCTTCTTTGATAACACCATGGTATAATTAATATTTATAATTTTTAATAATTTACACATCTAGTACCTCAATTCATTTAATTCATGTATTAAACATTAGACTTATTGTTTTCAAGTAACTACCAGTGCCTAGAACTCTAAAAGGTGCTAGGGAAAAATCTTGAAGATGATAAGGTCTCTGCCCTCAGGGAATTTATAATCTGTATATAAGTGGATAGATATTATTCTCCCCCTGAGAGATGAGGTCACAGAAACACAGGGAGGTTAAATGATTTGCCACGGCCACACAAGGAGAATAAACCAAACTTCAAACTAGAACTTAGAGCTCCTGGCTGTCATTCACATGTTTTCATCACCAAAATCAACTAGGCTTGCCTGATATCTTTTTTTATAGCTTCCCTCCACCTCCTATCATATGTAATGCAAAATAAAAACAATTTTTAACTCTAAAACAAAACTTTCACAGATGCTGACATTAAAACTGCTTCAAAACAGTACAGCAATTCTGAGCTCAGGCTAGAATAGAACTGGAACAAAAAAGAGCGATGTGAAAACATCACATGATCATAACTAAGTTCTTTGACTGATGTCAGTATGTGCTCTTCAGATTAAAAGAGAAGAATATTTTTTAGTTCAATACCACCACCTCATACCTCTTCGTCCTAAACCAGTCCCAGCAAAAAGGACTTAAACTCTAATTGATTCTAGTGATGAATTTGGAAATTCTGCTCATTTGAAATTTTTCATTTCTCTCTTCTATTTTTGATAGTCTTCTAAACCATTTTGTGACCCCAGCGCTTGAGGAGAACTTAATTGTCTGAATCTCAAGAGCTTCTGCAAACCCCTGATGCCTGTGAAGTGCTGTTATCTAAAAGAAACCCTTTAAATCATGCAGTTTGTGGGGAAGAGGAAATATAACTTTATACCTGAAGATTATCTCAATATTTCAAAATATTGAAATAATTGTCTGAACATTTTATCTATATATTGTGAAATATCTAGATGTTGAAAACCTCCACAGTTTGTGAGTTATTGTGTTTATTTTTTTATATAACTTTTGTATGAAGTTATAGGTCTGCCTGATGTTAAATAGCCAAAGTCTTAATAAGGGAACATTTGCCGCAACGATCAATTATGCTATAGCAGCAATGTGGGTTCTTTCTGGACTTAACCCAGGGAAATTAAAGAGAAACGTACAAAGTACACTTATCATCACCATTAAATGACATCAAACAATGTTTTTTCCAATTTGTTATAGCTGCTTATGAAATTTAAAAAGAATAAAACCAAAAACATTGAACTATTTTGTATGAGATGCAGTTTCTAATACTTCTAAACCAGATTCAAAAAACCCCACCCACACAGTAATAATCAGCTGAAAAATCCAATTATACTGATTTATTTCCTGCCTCTTAGCCTGTTCCACATACTCATAACAAGAGTAAACATGTTTTTATTACTTTATTTTCATTACAGCATGTTTTAAAATGCAAATGCTTCTGGTATTAGAGAATTGAGGAAATATTAATCCAAAGACACAAGTTTTCCATTTAGTTCAAAGTTGTCCTTTAGCCATTAATCTATAATCATTGTATGTATGATAAAAAAAACAGTACAAGAAAAGAATGATCATAGTGTTCCTGTGAGACATTTTTGCCTATAATTCATTGAGGTCCTGTGGAAACATTGCTTTCTATAGACGTTACTTCAATGAGAGCTACATTTTTGGATGCTTTTAGATTTTTGTGCTTTGAAGTTTGTGTAAGCAGACATATTCCTATATTCCCATATTTCTTTCTAAGCCCTTCATGAAAAGAAAAATAAGATATTGTCCCTACCTATCCCCACAGCTTTGAGGCATCATTCATATCAAACTCCATTTCAGTCACTCAAAGTGGCAGCAAAGGCCCCCTCATCTTTCCTGTTTTCCTCCTCTTCCTACATTTTGTCATCTCTCAAAGGAAGCCCATTTTACAACGTTAATTCAGCTAATCCAAAATGCTGCATTATCCAAATGTTCTACTTAGAATAAATATTCCACAAACCTATGTATTACCAGGAGATCTGAGCCTTCAAGGTAACCCCTGAGGCATGTATTCAGGTAAAAGGAGAAGTAGCCACAGATTTTCTTTTCAAACCATCCAATAGCATTAAACTTGATTCTCAGAGAATGCCTAGGGGTAAGTGGCATACACAAAATGAGATTTTACAAACTAGAATGAACAAACTCTTTGTATGCACTATATGTATACATATTTCCCCGATTTTAAGACGAACTTCCATTCTCAAAATAAAAAAGACGTGATTATTTATCAAACTTTGTGGTATGAATTCTGCACAAATTACTTTGGAGTTAGGCTCAATGGTTCTCCACTCCCACGCTTCAGATTCTTCTGGAGCTTCTAAAACCAGCGGAAGCCCTGGTTTCATCCAAAGATTGATTCCACTGGGTTTGGGGTGCGGTCTTGTTATCATTATTTTTAAAAGTTCAGAGAATGAGTGTAATATGCAGCCAGGATTATGAACCAATGAGTTAGGGTAAAAATAATTTTATTACATAGCATTTAATTCATCTCTTGAAACTCCCCTGACCTCTATGTATGTTGTCTATGCCACACTTGGCCGAATAATTTCTATTGGAAAATTGATATCTCTACAAAGTATTAAAGCATCCTTAAATGCTCTGCAGTGCTTGTAAAATTACTTCATGGAAGCGTTGTTTCATAATAATAATTCTTCCATTAGTTCAGTGGAAGATCATGAGTTCCTTCTGAAACCAGAAATAGGATCCTTAGAGATAAGTGAGAACTGCTTAAGTATGCACAAACATGCAAAGAAATAGTATGTGGTAATTAAAAGTATCATATAGATCTATGTTCATTTATATCCATGAGATAAGAGTAACTGAAATACAGAGATGCAGATTGAAGAGTATTATACCGCAATGCTAATAATGTTTTTAATAATGAATGAGATTTTTGGTTATATATCTATATTCCATAGTGTTTGCTCTTTAAAATTAGTATGCATACTTTTAAGGAGACAACAAACAAGAAAATTCATAATTTGGAAGGAAGAAGAAAGAAATAAGAACAAGAAAAAAAGAAAAAGAGATAAAGTGGGCAAAAAGTTGCTTGAATTTCTTTGGAGCATCGAAATTCAAGCAGGTCTTGAAAGGGGAGTGTGTAAAAGCCTGGAGGTAAAATCAGTTTCAATTTATTAAGCATGTTTGTACCAAGCTGTACAATTTCCTTGTCATCAATAATACTGATAAAACCTTTTGGGAGTATTGGAACTCTTAAAAGAAATGTGTATTAAGACATCTGCAGTTTTATAGTTTCATTATTTACAATGGGAGTTTCCTGAGTGATGGGTTAGCTTACACAGTCTAGTCTTCCAAAGAAAAGAGATGCAAAAAAACCTTTCTTGTTTAAGAATGTGAGAATTTACCACTTGCAAAAAACCTAGACCATCCTTCCTAATAGTTCTACGACACTCTTTCATTCATAGAACAAATATTTATTATCAGCTAACAATCTAGAAGTAAATTAAAATGTATGTTTTTATCATTCTCTCACTTTATCCTGCAGAAATGAAAGGATGCAACTTTGCAATTATTTTTCTTCCAAAGCTATAACATGTGACTCTTTAACCAAATCACCTTTAAACTATATTTCAGTTTGTATAAGGCTCTATGCTATATACAAAAGGGATACAGAGATGAGTTGAGCAAGTCTCTAGGAGGTTAGAATGCCCTATAGAAAAGGCAACACACATGCACACGCTCACACACACACAATCTAAGGTGAAGAAGATATCACTTATACATGGCACTGACAGGCATGACTTTCTGGCTCAGGCGATCAGGATTCTTGGACGAGATTTGAATGAGACCCTGAAGATTCTGCCAACATTAATAGTCAGAGATTGCCAAGAAGAGGGAAAACTTTCTAATATCAGGGCCATGAAAAGTAACTTGGAGTCTGAGGAACAGATAGTTGGGCTGATGTGAAGAATTCATGGAAGGGGGCTCTGAGAGAGAAAGTTCAAAAAGGTCAAAGAAAATAGCCAGTGGGGAGTCTTGGTTGCCTAATCAAGCAGTTTGAATTTTATTCACTGAAATATGAAGAAAAAAGTTTGAACAGGTTTGGGTACTCTAATGACCTAGCCATTTTGTATCCTCTCTGACCTTATCTCCTGCCAATCATCACCAGGCTTGCTCTGCTCCAGCCATGCTGACTTTCTTGCTGTTTGTCAAATACATCAAGATTATTCCTGCCTCAGGGCCTTTGCACTTGCTGCTTAGTACATTATTACTGACATGCTTTTCCCCCAGACCTTTGCTTAGTTGAGTCCCTCACTTCATTGCTGTGACTGCTCAGCATTTTCCTCAAATAGAGATAGATCGAAAATAGCACTTCCCACACCATCATTTTATACTTGGCTTTGGTTTTATTCATAGCTTTACTTAACATATATCTTTCTCACACAGGGGCACATACATTTTTTTGTCATTTATTTATCACCTGTTTCCACTACAAGAAGGTGAAAAATCAACTTCATGCAGCATGGGCAGCACAACTCTATCATGTCTACTCCAGAGTCTAGGACATGAGTAGAACAAAAGAAATACTCAATAAGTATTTATCAAATAAATTAATAACATCTTTAATTAAAAAATAATCAAAGAAGAATTCTAGGGAGATTGGCATACAATATTGGAATCTATGACAATAATCTAGACAAGAGGTAATAGATTGACCTAGAATGATCACCATGGAGATAAAGAGAAAAAAAGAAATGGATTAAATGCTTGAGTTGCCTCCGTGGGCTCATAATCCTTATCTGTAAAACAAGGATTGTTGGACAAGAATTATGATCTCTCATACCTTTCCAAAGTGTGACTACAAAATACAAGAGTCTAAGCATCATCAGGAAATATTGATGTCAGAACTGAGGGAGAAGAAAAAGTTAAAGATGCCTCAGAATTCCACCAGGGTGGTTTGGAAAATGTTGATGTTGTCCACAGCTAGGGGGCAGAAAGAGGAAGAGGAGCCGGAAAAAAGCCAGGGAAATAATGGAGAAGGTTCATAGAGGGGGAGGTAGAGAAACCATAGTGTGGACCATTTATAAGAAAAAGGAGCCATTTCAAGAAGAGAGAAAGATGGTGAATAGAGCCTCATTAGGGAGGATGAAGCCTGAGAAGGTGCCAGAGAAGATTCCCTTTAAGATCCTGGATGCCTTTGGAAAGAGAGTTCATTAGGGTCAGTGGAAAAGCAAATGCCAGATCATGGAAGAAGTGAAGGCAGTGCCACCCAGGCTTACTCTGGAAAGTGAACGAGCCCAACACACAAGGAGGGAAAGCCGGTAAAGAGAATTCCCAGCTGCTGTGTGTTGTGCTTTGGCTTTCCTTTTCTTATTATTTCCATTTTCTTTAAGGAAGGAATTTGCATGTCTGAGGTGAGAAGGAAGAAACCATTTGAGAGATATAGACCCCAAATTCTTGATATTAGAAAACATAGTTGTCTTCTAAGAAGTTGCTTCAATCAGAGAAATGAATCCCAAATTTTCCCAGCTTTGAAAATCCACCTCATCCTGCACTCCTTCTGTTTCCTCAAAGCTTGCCTCCTTTTGGCTTATTGTCCATGCCTTAGAAGCCATCTCAGAATTAAAGCCTTCACCAGAATGATTGCAGTATTTTAACTGCCCGTGACTTCTGTTCTTGCCCATCTCTAGTGCATTTTCTAGAAAACAGCCAGAGATCTTTTTAAATCTTTCATTGACTCACATCATATCAACTGCTCAGAAACCAGCTGTGGTTTCCCACTCATCAGTAAGATACAAGAGACTGCAGCCAGCTACCTGTCTGACCTCAGCTCTCTCTCTAACAGATCTTGTTCCGTTCTACCCCACTCTTGTGTCTCCTACTTGCTATCCTCCCATTCTTAAAGCTCTAGCAACACTGTTCTATTTGCTGCATAAAAAATTACCGCAAATTTAGAGGCTTCAAACCACACGCACATACATTACCTCAAACTGTCCGTGGGCCGGGACTCCAAGCATGCCTTAGCTGCACCCCCTGCTCTAAGGTCTCACCAGGCTGCAGTCAAGAGGGCAGGTGGGCTGCATTTTCATCTACAGGATCAATTGGGAAAGAATCAAGTTCCAATTTCACTCCTGTTGTTGGCAGTATTTATTTCCTTGCATCAAAGCAAGGTCCCTGTTTTCTTGCTGGCTTTGCCTACAATCGCTCTGGGTTCCTAGAGGCCACCTCCACTTCCTGGCCACGTGGCCCTCTCCAGAGGCCGTCTCACAATGTGCCAGTTGCTTCTTCAAGGACAGCAATGGAGAGAGAAACTCTCTCCTCAGAGAGGGCCCAGTCCCTCTGTTATGAGGTTTCATCTAATCACGTCAGGCCCACTCAGAATAGTCTCACTTTGCTTAACTCAGATTAACTGCCTTGGTACTTTCATCACATCTGGAAAAGTCTCTTCACCTCTGCCACTTCCCTTGACTGGAAGTAAGCCATTGGTCTCCACTCAATGGGAGGAGATGATACAGGGCACAAACATCAGCGAGGGGGCTATGGGGCCATCATCGCCTGCTGCCTACCACAGCCTTTAATACAAAAATATCTTTTCTACATCAGGCTTTGCCTACATTGTTGCCTCAATCTCTTAGCCTTTTCCTTTCCCACTTCACCTGGGTAATTCCTAAACACCTTTCAGAACTCAGATTACATATTACTTCTTCCCATTCTCCTTTCCTGACTATCCCAAAAAGAGGACATGCTATTATTTTTTTCTCATAGCATATTTTAAAAGCTTTATTGAGATATAATTCACACATTGCACAATTCACCTATTTAAAGCATACAATTACACAGATTTTAGCATATTCACAGAGTTGTGCAAACTTTACCATAATCTACTTGTAGAACGTTTCATCAGCCCCAAAAGAAATCCTGTACCCATCAGCAGTCATCCCCCATCCCTCAGCCCTAGTCAAATACTAATCGACTTTCTGTCTCTATATATTTGCCTATTCTAGAGACTTCATACAAGTAGAATCACACAATATGTGGTCTATTGTGACTCGCTTCTTTTATTTAGCATATTGTTTTAAAGGTTCGTCCATGTTGTAGCATGTGTCAATGCTTTGTTTCTATTTACTGCTAAATAACATTCAATTGCATACCTAGACCACCTTTTGTTTATCCATTCATCAGCTGTAGACTTGTGGGTTGTTTCCAGGTTGAGGTTATTAGGAATAATGCTGCTGTGAACATTCATTCACAAGTTTATACGTGGACATACTTTCAGTTCTCTTGGGAATATCCCCAGGAGGGGAATTACTGAGTCACGCAGTCATTCTATGTTTAACATTTTGAGAAACTGCCAAACTACTTCCAAAGTGTCTGCAACATGTCACACTGCCACCAGCCATGGATGAGGTTTCAATTTCTCCACTTCCTTGTCAGCACTTGTTACCGTCCATCTTTTCTTTTTTAGGCTTTACAGCAGAATTTTACCAAAAGCTTAAATTTAGAAAAAAATCAATTTGACACAAACTTTCAGAAAATTGAGGAACACTTCCCAAAACATTTATGAAGCCAGTATTACGCTGAAACCAAACCCAACAATGGTTTACAAAAAAAGAAAACTGGGGCCAGGCTGGTGTTGCAGCGGTTAAGTTCGCATGTTCTGCTTCGGTGGCCCGGGTTTCACCGGTTTGGATCCCGGGTACGAACATGGCACGGCTTGGCAAGCTGTACCATATATATGTGGTAGGCGTCCCACATATAAAGTAGAGGAAGATGGGCATGGATGTTAGCTCAGGGTCAGGCTTCCTCAGCAAAAAGAGGAGGATTGGCAGCAGTTAGCTCAGGGCTAATCTTCTTCAAAAAAATAAAATAAAATAAATAATTAATTTAAAAAAGAGAAAATTATAGAGCAATATCTCTCATGAAAATAGATGCAAAATTCTTAATAAAATATCATATCAAATCTAGCAATATATGAAAAGATGATGCGTCATGAATAAATGGGGTTTATTGCAGGAATATGACATTGGTTTAACATTTTTATGAAAACCAATGTAATTGACCATGTTAATAATTAAAATAGAAAAATGATATCATCTCTAGAGATGCAGATAAAAACATCTGACAAAATTGAACCCCCATTCATGGTAAAACTCTCAGCAAACTAGGAATAGAAGGAAACTCTTCTATCTAGTCAAGGACAGTATGAAAAGTACTTACAATAATATTATACTAATGAGTGAGAGACTGAACTCAATCCTGCTGAGATTGAGAACAAGGCAAGAATGCCCTCTATCACCACTGTTATTCAACATTGTACTGGAGGTTCTAGGCAGTGCAATCGGAAAAGAAAAATGAATAAGAGACATAAATATTGAAAAGGAGTAAGAAAAAGCATGTTTCTTCACAGGCAACATGATTATGTACATTGAAAATTCAAAGAAAGTCCCCCTGCCCCAAACTACTAGAGCTAATAAGTGAATTTAGCAAGGTGACAAGATACTATTAGGAGATGATTCTTCCTGGATCTCTCATGCTCTGCCTGTCTTGCAAACAGGGGCACTGACTGTCTTTTTTCTAGGCTATCATTTCAAGGAGATACATATATATATACATAGAGAGAGAGAGAGAACAGCCTTGGATGATAATGATAGTTTCTCCTGCCAGAGCATAGGGTAGGTTTGTTTACTACTCAGTAGAATAAAGAAAATGCCTCCCTCAGGTCAAAGTTGAGGCAGCTTATTGCACATTATAAAAAATTGGGTTCCTTAAATTTGAGTTTCCTCTCCTACAACACACTCCTCTGCATGTGCAGATATCACTTGGTCTTCACTTTGCCCCGTAGGAATCTGGGCTTGGGGAACCAAAGCAAAAGTGATACACTGATTACTGCTATTGCAGTGAGTAATAAGCTGTCCTTTGTCTCTGACCCAGGATTCTCATGCCTTCTGCCAGCATCCTTGAAACATGTTAGTTTGCAAGTAGGATAAAATCTAAGAGCCTTCAATGTTCTTGATTGACACAAGATACAATATGCAAGCATCAGTTGTTTCAGTATATGGCAACAGTTACAAAATAAATAATACATTTAAAATAACATGATACATAACATATATTTAACATAAAACATATGTTTAAAATCACATAATACAGTGATAAATTTAACAAAATGTGTGTAAGACCTGGGAACAGCCTGGTGGTGCAGCAGTTAAGTTCACGTGCTCTGCTTCACCAGTTTGGATCCCAGGCACCCTTATCACGCCATGCTGTGGCAGGCATCCCACATATAAAGTAGAGGAAGATGGGCACAGATATTAGCTCTGGGCCACTCTTCCTCAGCAAAAAGAGAAGGATTGGCAGCAGATGTTAGCTCAGGGCTAATCTTCCTCAAAAAAAAAAAAAAATGTGTAAGACCTTTACACTGAAAACTATAACAACTATGGAAACTATAAAAACTTTTTTTTTATGAAAAAGCATAAAAACTATAGAAGAGAAAATAAAGACCTAAATCAATGGAGGGAGATTCCATCCTTAAAGCTAGGAAAATATTAGTTCTCTCCACTCTACCATTCGAACCTTGAGTATAACAGAAGACAGAAGCAGCCTATCACTTCCATGGAAGGCACCATCCCTTCCATCCCAGGGACGGTGCCCTGATCAGACTGTCTGCTAGCTCCCATTACAGAGATGCCAAGAGCATCTCTGGTCCCAGGAGCTCCCTCATCCTTTCAGTGAATTCCCTTTCTGTTTCTATTAGCCATAGTTGACTTCTAAAAAACCTTGTCGGGTATCAAAAACCTCGAAGAATCAGAATTTGTCGGTATGCTACTTTTTTTTAATCTTTTTTAAAGGGAAAATTATCATTGAAGAACAAGAACCCCCACACCTAGACCTAAGAGAGGGAGGATGGTCACAAACTCAACGGACTGACCAAACCCACTAGCTGCTGCTGAAAGCCCGTTCATCATCTACAAAATAGTGGTAGTCTCTGCTCTGCCCATTTCACAGCATCAGCGCTCAGACTAAAGCTCAGAAATGCAAGAGCTTTCCAGAAAAACTCAGAGGTGGTGTGATTTGAACAACTAAAAACACCTGAGACGAAAATGGAAGACTTCAGGTTTGTCATTAGAGATTCATTTTAAAAGCCTTTGAAAAGGTGCGCATGGAAAGAACTCATATTTGGAAGCAGCACTATCATAAATTATACCCACCCTGCCACTCAGCCCCTGCTGGGGAAGGTGGGTGTGATCTTGTCAGGATCCTATGAGACATTGCATCCAATGCCTAGAAAGTGCCCATCAGTTAAGAATCACCTGTTTCATGCCTTTCTGGCCTGCCCCAGACAATGCTCTTCACATGCAACCTGCCCTCGAATTTTAAAAAGGGACAAAAAATCACCTAGCTACCAAAAGTGATTACGAAAAATGTGAACTAGAAATAGAACAGGCCTGGAATTTAAGAGAATATGGAATTTACTGGATATCAAATACAAAAATAAACTCAACTAAATAGTGACCCAGAGAGCTCCCTTATTCCTTTAGGCTTCCCCACACCAAGCCCCATAAAAACATTCACACGTACACAATGGCTAGCAAAGACTAAAAAGATGCACAGCTTCCAAAAATGACAGATGCTCAGCTTACGGAGGTGGATGACTGGGTCAGATGAGCCCATTCCTAGAGGAGTCCACTGTTTGTTCAGTCATAGCACCAGTTCACTACCTCAGCCTTCTGGGCCAGAGGCCGATATCAGGCCCTCCCTGAGCAGGTGATGGGCTGGAGTCACTGTTGAGAGGCAGACAGTATACTCCCTCTGCATATCCTCCAGTTTCTTCACCATCAAATCCTGCTTCTCCTCCACTAGCACCTGATAGACCTGGGCATGGTGTGTTTTAGCCGGAGGGGCTTATCTACAAAGATGGGTGGTGGAACCAGCCAGGCTCCTTACATTTATAGGTCTTACCATGAGACAGCACCAGCTTGTTGTCCAGGAATCAGCAATGGGAAAGCCGCTCCTTCTCAAATGTGCATGAGTCCAGGTACTTTTTCAAGTTAATCCAGACACTGAGGCCAGAGACACGATTGAGAAAGGGGATCTCCAAAGCTTCGACTTGTTAATGATGTACCTGTGAGCTGCCTGCAGCTGGGAGCGATTAGTGGTCAGATGCACTTCGTCAATCCATTCTCTGTCCAGGAACAGCAACACAGTTCAAGCTGGGTGATGCCAGACATTCTGCGGAGGTGGCCAAAGGAGCTCACGGCAGAGACCATCACCTTATTGTGGGTATACAGAGTGCCAAAGCAGAAGCTAGAGATGCAAAATCCTTACTGGTACACCAGATCACGTGGGTCCTGTTGGGGTCAGTAAACTTTCAGCTCAGAACTCTGTGGAATACGACAGATTCATCCAACATAGATAACACATACCTCTCATCTATAATCACATGTAGGTTATACCTCTTGGCAAATTCCAGGTATTCCTTCAATGAGTCTTGGAAGTAGATGTCACCTGGAGGATTCTGAGAGTGAATTAGCCTGAGGTCCCCTACCTTTTTCCCCTTAAGCCCAGCCTTCGGCAGGGCTTGCTTCAACTTGCCCACAGCAAGCTGGAAAGCACAGATGTTCGGATCAGTGATCTCACTGTCCAGGTAGACAAGAATCAGCTCAACTTTCGCATGCAGGAGGGATCTAACGACAAAGCCACCATGAAAGGGGATGGGAATCAGGAAGGCCTCACCTGGATCACACAGAACCATGGCCAGCACAGAGAAGACAGAGCAGCGGCCATTTAGAACAACCGAGTTTTCTGGATCGAGATAAGCAGGAGCCTTGCAGCAAGAGGTCAGGAACTGAGACGCTTCTTCCTGCAGGAACAGTTGCCCTCTCTAATCGGGATCTTACAGTGGGATCTCCTCAATGCGGTTCATGTCACTCTGACTCAACCGGAAGTCACCAGATCAATGCAGAGCGTATTCTCACTGGAACCAAGGTTAATGAAGCCAAGGTGTTCTTGTCCTCGTGGTATTTGCCTCCTTGGTAGGTAATGTAGTCCTGAAAGCTGGAGTGGTGTAAGGGAGAGATATCAATCCCATGATTGGACAGGTCACAGCTGACAAATGCAGCTTCAAAATCACTCAGCTGGTGAACAAGCTGCCTAGGCTGCCTGCATGACTGAGCCCACTGCCCACCACTGACATCACCCTTAGAGTCTAGGGAAGGACAAGATAGTTGGATCCCCAGGCCACCTGTGGTCCCAGACTGTAGCAGATTGACCATCTGGCACATTAGGTGGTCCAAGAGGGCTTCCTGCTCTTGAGTGGCCTGGTTCTGACTCTCCTCTTCCAGCACCAGGTCGTGCATCCATAGAGGATGCACTCCTCTATGATCTGCTGCAAGTGCAGCATCATCTCCATCAGCTGGATATGAATGCTCTGGTTTCTGAGGCCCTGGTGCCTCATCCAGACTTAGGGCATGCAGACGGTATCTGATCAGTGAATCATACTCTGGGTATTTGTATTGGCATCAGCAGGCTGGCTGGAAATTTTGACTCTGTTTCCGTTCGTCTCTCTCCGATCTGAAATCCTATGTCCAATGAAATCATACTTGACCATCAGGACTCGGAGACCTTCCACCACCCCGCTCCTCTCACTAAGCTTGCTTACTCATTTTTTTATTATAGTTATCCTAGTGAGTGTGAAGTGGTATCTCATTGTAGTTTGTTTGTTTGTTTTCAGGTTCTTTTGAGGAAGATTATCCCTGAGCTAACATCCGCCCCATCTTCCTCTACTTTATATGTGGGACCCCTGCCACAGCATGGCTTGACAAGTGGTGCATAGGTCCTCACCAGGGGTCTGAACTGGCGAACCCTGGGCCACCAAAGAGGAACATGAAAATTTAACTGCTGCACCACTGGGCCAGCCCCTCATTGTAGTTTTGATTGGTATTTCCCTACTGACTAATGACGTTGAGCATCTTTTCATGCATCCAGCAGCCATTTGCATGTCTTCTTAGGATAAAGGTCTATTCAAATTCTTTGCCTACTTTTTAGTTGGGCTTTTTGTCCTTATGTTACTGAATTGTCAGAGTTCTTTATACATTCTAGATACAAATCTCTTATTAGACATACGATTTGCAAATATCTTCTTGCATTCTTCTTTCATTTTCTTGATGATATCACTTGAGGTACAAAAATTTTTAATTTTGATGAAGTCCAATTTATCTATTTTTTTCTTTTATCTCTTGTGCTTTCGGTGTGATATCAAAGAAACTATTGTCTAACTCAAGATCACTAAGGTTTACTCCTATGTTATCTCCTAAGAATGTTCTAGATGTAGCTCTTACATTTAAGTCTGTGATTCATTTTGAGTTCATTTTTGTGTATAGTATGAGGTGGAGGTCCAATTTCATTCTTTTGCATGTGGATATTCCGTTATCCTAGTGCCATTTGTTTAAAAAGACTATCCTTTCTCCCATTGAATTGTCTTAGCAACTTTGTTGAAAATAAATTTGCCATTAATGTAAGAGTTTGTTTCTGGACTTTGAATTCTATTACATTGATCTGTATGTCTGTCCTTATACCAGCACCACACTGTCTTGATTACTGTAGCTTTGTAATAAGTTTTAAAACCAGAAGTATGAGTCCTTCAACTTTGTTCTTGTTTTTCAAGATTGTTTTTGCCGTTCTCAGTCCATATCCATGGAGAACACATCCTCCCAGCTTGCATGGTTCCAGACTGGAATGTCTTTTTTTAGCGCTTCCTCAAATACCAGATCATTCATCCCCATTGTTTGGAAACATGTTGCATGCCTACTCAAATTATCACTGACGGTAATCAGCAGCGAGCACACACAGCAGCTGGAAACCGAGGACAGGATGGAAAACAGGGGCTATTAAGAAAAAATGACAGATTTAAGTCACCAGAAAGTCTTTGAATAGGATGTTATGGGAACAAAGTCACAGTGGAAAATTAGATGATAAATCTTATTTCCTAAAACAGTTCCCTTGCGTTTTTCTTTTCCTCGCATGGACTGGGTAGATTGCGTTGACTAAATTAGTTCATTTTCTCAGATTCCTTCAAAATGAAAGAAAGCTGTGCTGTTTCTCATGTTCTTATTGCAGACCCTGTCTTGTGGACTTTTGTGGCTAGTGTTCACGAGATTTTTCGTAACCATTAGAGATTAAGAACTTCATGCTTTAATTATGCTCAAAGGAAAAAAAATTTATCATTGGGTGTTGCACCTATATTCAGAGAGTTACAGTAAAGTTACCCATATATGAGGATTTTTGAGATCATATGCCCATGTGTCGACTCTTTATGTAGTGACACCAGACCCTGTCAGCTGGCCAGAGAAAGGTATTGCTCTCATTTTACAGAAGCAGAAACTGAAGTTCCAAGAGACACATTGACTTGCTTAGATAGTTGAGCGTGGCAGAGATAGAGCCAGTATCAAAGTGCAGTTCATCAGCCTCTGTGAGGCTGTTATGGGTCGAATTTTATCCTCCAAAAGGATGTGTTAAAATCCTAACCCCTGGTACCTGTGATTGTGACCTTACTTAGAAATAGGGTCTTTGTAGATGTGATCAACTTAAGTTGAGACTGTTAGAGTGAGCCTGGATCAAATATGACTGAGGTCATTATGCAAAGAGGAATGCCATGTGGCAACAGAGGCAAAGATTGGAGTGAGGCAGCTGCAAGCCAAAGAATGCCAGGAGTTGATGGCAATCTCCAGAACCTGGGAAGAGACAAGGAAAGATTCTCCCCAGTAAGTTTCAGAGGGAGCATGGCCCAGCCAACAGCTTGATTTTAGACATCTAGCCTCTAGAACTGTGAGGCATAAATTTCCGTTGTTTGATACTGGTCAGTTCGTGGTGCTTTGTTACGGCATACCTAGGAAATTAATACAGACACTATGCATGCCTTAGCACAACACTTTATAACAAGAACTTAGCCTTCTCAGAGCACCAAATGGTGCTTCACAATTTAAAAACCATTCCCAGCTATTCACACTCAGTTCCACTGCATTAGGACAAATTCAGTCTGGGATAGTGACCGACATATAAATATTCTTCCCCTGCTTGAATACTGTCCATGAAGAAAGGCTTCTTACATCATGATTCAGAGAACTCCCTCTCTGGCACAACTGTGGCTGTTCAAAGGTTCTTCCTCATAAAGCAACTTGCCTTCCTCTCACATCCATCCATTAATACTAGGTTTGTCTTTTTGAGGGCACTCAGGATGAGTCTAATTCCTCTCTCACGTGACAGGCTTTTAAACATTTAAAATCAGACAGATAACCCCCACACCCTCTTTATCCTAAAAATTTCAACTGTTCCTCATAGATTATGCTTCAAAAACCTTTCACCATCTCTACTGGACAGACATCAGTGAATCAGTGTCCCTGCAAGTGTAGCATCAAGAACTGAGGCCAAACTCCCCATGCCAACTCCTCAGAATAGATGAAAGCAGGGCCAGCTCTTCTGCAGTCATGGATACTTCTGCAACAGAAGAATACTACTATTATAGCCCAAATTGCCATTCAATGAGGTAAATCTTGACAAATGGAAGAACCCTTTATTCTGATTAGAATCTTGATAGATTTGGGGCAGAACAAATTTTGGAGCCCACCAATTTTTCCACGGGAAGATAGAGAGCTCCCAAAAAGTTTAGAGGTATGTGATGGCAAAACAAGTATGTAAGTATCTACTCCACAGAATAAGAGCCCAAAGTATTGCAGGAAGTTACAAACATGGGCCAAATAAAACAACATTCAATTGAATGCAAATAAATAAGAAACCCAGCACCTCGGATTTTAAAATATATACTTGCTATGGACTGAATTGTGCCCCCTCAAATTTGCATGTTGAAGCCCTATCGCCTCACCGCTCCCCCCCCCCCCCACTATGGTTATATTTGGAGACAGGGCTTTTAGAAGATAACTAAGGTTAAATGAAGTCTTAAGGACAGAATCCTAATAGGATAAGATTGATGGCCTTATAAAAAGAGGAAAAGAGTGCCCCCTCTCTCTATTTCTGTCTCTCTAGCTGTCTCTCTCCTCCCATGTGCACACACTTAGGAAAGGCCATGTGATAATACAGCAAGAAGGTGGCCATCTGCAAAGCAGGAAGAGAGATCTCACCAGGAACCAAATCAGCCAGCACCTTGGTCTTGGAATTGCCAGCCTCTAGAACTGTGAGAAGTAAATTTCTGTTGTTTAAGCCACCTGGACTATGATGTTTTGTTATGGCAGCGTGATCTGACTAACACAATACCAATACAGGATGAAGAAACAAGATAAACAGCAAAGGGTGACAAAGACTCAAGAGCTTCTCCTCAAAAACTCTATATGAATGTCAAATTTTTTCAAGCTATTCCAAAAGGTAGTGTGGCCAAAGGCGGCCTTACACAGGTGTAACCCAAATGTCAGCTGGGCCCCATCTCTTCGTTAGATTTAGATGAGCTTGCATTGAACTGCCAATTTTTAAGCTGCTTACATCTAAATGCTTCCCTGGATTTTTCTGCATTCCTAAAACTCATGAGCTCATATTCTCATAACCCCTCAGCCTCCCAGCTCCTACATCCACACTTCGGTCTCTGCTTTGCCTTGAGACAACCAACCATCTCTAGCCTGTTAATGCCACATCTCAAAGGTCATAGGCACAGCAAACTTCATGGATGTGCAACCAGTACAGTCCTACAGGGTCCCGCACTCAGAAGGACCTGAGTTTTGTGCCCTGTAGTAGCCATCTTGAAATTCTTAATTGTTCTATCCTTGAATCTGTATTTCTTAAGTGAAGTCTGATGGGACAATGGAGCATGCACCTTCTAAACAGCTCAGCAGAAGCTCCCAGAGGAATTGAGCTCCTGTAGCTACAATGCTAACCAATTTGACTTCTTTTTTTAAAATAATTTTTATTTAATTAACTTTTGAGGTAACATTGGTTTATAACATTATATAAATTTCAGATGTACATCATTATATTTCAGCTTCTGTGTAGACTACATCATGTTCACTAACCAAAGTCTAATTGCCATCCATCATTATGCCCATGTGCCCTTTTACCCCTTTCGTCCTCCCCCGACCTTCTCCTCTGGTATTCACCAATCTATTCTCTGTGGTTATGTGTTTGTCTGTTGTTTTGTCTTCCACATATGAGTGAAATCGTATGGTATTTGGTTTTATCTGTCTGACATTTCGCTTAGCATAATGCTCTCAAGGTCCATCCATGTTGTCACAATGACAAGATTTCATGTTTTTTATGGCTGAATAGTATCCCACTTGTATATTTACCACATCCTCTTTATCTGTTCATCCTCTTGATGGGCACGTAGGTTGTTTCCAAGTCTAGGCTGTTGTGAATAATGCTGCAATGAACATAGAGGTGCATAGATCTTTTCAAATTAGTGGTTCATGTCCTTTGGATAAACACCCAGAAGTGGAATAGCTGCATCATATGGTAATTCTATTTTTAATTTTTTGAGAAATCTAGAAGAAAACAGAGGCTACACTCATTGACATCAGTCTCAGCAGTATCTTTTTAAACATCATGTCCCCTCAGGCAAGGGAAACAAAAGAAAAAATAAACAAGTGGGACTACATCAAACTAAAAGGCTTCTGCACAGCAAAGGAAACCATCAACAAAGCAAAAAGACAAACCTAACAATTGGGAGAACATATCTGCAAATCATATATCTGATGAGGGATTAATATCCAAAATTTATAAAGAACTCATACAACTCAACAACAAAAAAACACATAACTCAATTATAAAATAGGCAGAGGATCTGAACAGACATTTTTCCAAAGAAGATATACAGATGGTCAGCAGGCACATGATAACCAATTCGGTAAATTACACCTATCTTTCCTTTCCCTCATGTTACAATCCCTCAGTCCCCATTTCTGTTACCTAGTCACTTCCTAAATAAGTTGCCTACACACAAGCTCCTGTTTCAAGCTTTGTTTTCCAAGGAAGGGGAAACCAAGGCTAAGGCAGCTGTGACACTAGACGCTAGGACTTAGTGTCCCTAGAATACGGACCCTCAGGAAGTAATAATAAAGTGAGGCCACTTGTGTGACTTTCCTGAGTTCCTGTCCACCTACCCTTTCAAACAGTTAATATGAATCATATATTTATTGATATATATTCAACAACATTACAGAACGTGTTCTATTTATGCCGTGTTAAAATGTGTAGATGGCAACATAATTGATGATCTTACAAGCTTGTCAAATGTACGTCTAATGCTCGCATAACTATAAACTGTGACCCTAACGTTTAAGACCAATTATCATGATAAGACTAAGAAAAAGGGAAAGAAAGAAAAATAGTATTTTTATGAAAAGTCAGGGGCCAGCCCCATGGCCCAGTGTTTAAGTTCACATGCTCTGCTTCAGTGGTCCTGGGTTTTGCCAGTTCCAATCCTGGGCGCGGACATGGCACCGCTCATCAGGCCATGCTGAGGCGGCATCCCACATGCCACAACTAGAAGGACCCACAACTAAAAATACACAACTATGTACTGGGGGAACTTTGGGGAGAAAAAGGAAAAATAAAATCTTTAAAAAAAGTCAAATTTAAGAAATTTGTGAATAAGACAAAAAGCGGACTAAAAGGAGATGTGCTCTGAGTGAAAAAGCAGGTTTGTTAGAAGGAAAGAATCAGTAAGTTAAATAAAACATTTATTTGATTATAGAATTAATAGAAGTTAGATAACTTATAGCAATGAAACGGTTTGAGGTTCAAATAGATTCCTTTTAAAATGTTAACTAGTACCAAGGTGACTTCCCCTATGCATCCCACTGCAGCAAGTCCAGAGCAAATAAACTAATTTCCTTCTTCCTGGCTCTTTCTGGTCAAAACAGACAAACAGGGCTTTATAGAGAGCAGTACAAACTACAAAACAGAAATGAGTTCCGATTCGCGCAGGCCTTCCTCGAGTTGGACAACTTTGCTTACGTCATTTTTATCAGATTAGATCTGAATTCATCTAACGAATAGGAAACGTTCAGAAATACAGTGCAATGAAAATGATTTTTCAAAATAAGTTTTCTGTGAATGCAAAGCAATATTTGACACTTGTTTTAGTTATTTATTGTTGTTATTCATTATTATGAATCCCCTCAAAGATTAGTGACTTAAAACAACAGAAACAGTTTATTGAGCTTTCATATCTTCAATTTTGACAGGCATCTGTGCAGAAGGTCCACCTCTGCTCCACGTGGCATCAGCTCAACCGGGGACTACAGCATCACTTCCAAGATGACTCACTCACATGACTGCCAATTCAGTGCTGTGTAGACTGGGAGTTCAGCCTTGCATGCTGATGTCTGGAGCAAGAGTCCCAAGACGAAGATGCCAAAAAATCGCATTTTCTGATTTAGCATTCGAGGACACAAAGTGTCACTACCACTGACAAGCAGATTCAAGCGGAGGGAACAAGGATCCCATTCCTCGACCGGAGCAGCGTCAAAGCTGAGTCGCAAGAAGAGCATATGGACTAGAATGTATTGTTGCAGTCACCACTATCACAAGAGTGAATAAGGGAGAGACTTTCTGAAGGGCTGGTTTCATGTGAAAATCCTTTTGACAATAATATTTGGCACATTATTCTTCTAAAAAAAGTGCAGGCCTAAATATACCAAGAAAATAAAACAAATTACAGTCTCTGAATTCATGGGATTTGCAAAAATCAGAAGAAATCAACTTGAGCAGAAGCTGAAAGGAGCACTAGCACTTACTAATGTGACCTTGGCCGAGTTTCTGAACGTCTATAAACCCTAACTGCCTCATCTCTAGATTGAAATTAATTCCATTTTGACAGTTGGGAGAATAGAATAAAATATTTTATGTAAAGCACAAAACCAGCAAATGCATTTGAATAACATTATTTACCTTCTTCCTTGAGCATTGCGTTTCATTGGCTATTACCACCAACACTTGAGATCCACAATGTGATAAATTAATTAACAAATATGAAAGGTGATCATTTTTAGAATTACATTTCATTGAGAAAATTCTACATACTGGGCTGTGGACTGATGTACGATAAATTATCTTCATTACCTATTAAGCAAATATTTCACCTTAAAAAAACTCATTGAACAAGTCAAATGCTGTGTGGGTACACTTTAGTCATGGCTTAAATATTCAGAGACAAGATGTTGCCTACCCAAGAAAAACACAATTAAGAAAGCCTTGGGGAAAAGTAAAATTAAAAACAAAAATAGAAAACAGCCTGCTTTGCTTCCAGCAAAAGCAGGAAATGGGTTGTGTAAAGGAAATCACCAAAATGTGACATGGAAGACACTTAAAGTACCTCTGTCAAATTAGAACCCACTAAATTATTGTGATGTGTATCATAATATATTCATTGAACCTTACAAGCAGTAAAAATAGTCAAAATATTTGTGTATTTTTTACTATTTAATCACAATTAAAGAAATATAAATAATGTTAAACAGAAAAAGATTAAGGAAAGAGCAAGAGGAATGATTAAAGTTTTGAAAAATGGTAGCTAAGAAGGAAAGTTTGACATAAAATTTATGCAATTTGGTTAAAAGGAAAAGATAGCCAAGGACTTATTAATAATTGCTTACAAATATACAAAGAATATCTAAAGAAATTCCTGCCTTTCTTTTACTTGCCCCCAAAGTGTTAATAAAGGGGCTTAATTAGTGACAAGGGTTTAAGTGCAATGGTTCTTAAGCACCGGAGACAAGCTACAGAATCAGGTTTACAACCAGTTTCGAGGTTTTCTAGCTATGAATCATGAGCTTGACTGATAGTGCCTACCAATACACTTTATTCCAGAAACTAGAATCCTATGGGAAAAAATTTATTACTCTAGGAAAAAATTACTAATGGCCTGATTGTTTAAGTAACAAAATAGATAAAGGGCCATTCTCTTGGCAGTCCCTGTGAGAATTCTTTTTGTAGAGGGACACGCATTTGTTAAAAGTCGTTGGTAGTCATGGCTGTGGAGGAGAGAGGGGGATGGTAAGGGACATGGGGGTGTACGAGGTGACAAGGGGCAGGAGGGATTTGTTTGCTGCTTCTGGGAGGAAGGAGAAGATGGGTGGGGTGGGGAGTGTCAGTCATGACACCAACAAGAGACCAAACTATGTGAGCCTGCCCTTAACACACCACATCATCAGTACATTTTTTAAAACTTGATAATGGAATATTATTCAGCCTTCAAAGAGAAGGAAATCTGGGGCCAGCCTGGTCATATAGTGGTTAAGTTCACGTACTCTGCTTTATCGGCATGGGGTTTGCTGGTTCAGATCCTAGGTGTGGACCTGCTCACTGCTCCTCAGGCCATGCTGTGGTGGCATTCCCACTTGCAAAGTAGAGGAGGATTGGCATGGTTGTTAGCTCAGGGCCACTCTTTCTCAAGCAAAAAGAGGAGGTTTGGCTACATATGTTAGCTCAGGGCCAATCTTCCTCACACACACAAAAATATATAAAACAAATGAAAAATAGGGGCCAGTTCAGTGCCATAGTGGTTGAGTTCACTCACTCTGCCTTGGCAGCCTAGAGGTTCATAGGTTCAGATCCTGGGCTCAGACCTACACACCACTTATTGGGCCATGTTGTGGTGGCATCCCACATAGAAGAACTAGAAGGACTTACAACTAGAATATACAGCTATGTACTGGGGCTTTGGGGAGAAAAAATAAACAAATGAAAAATAAAAAGAAGGAAATCCTGTCATTTGTGATGATATGGATAAACCTAAAGGGTCTTATGCTAAGTAAAATAAGCCAGACAGGGAAGGCAAATACCCTATGGTATCACCTATGTGTGGAATCTAAGAAGAAAGTCAAGCTCATAGAAACAGGAAGTAGAAAAGTGATTACCAAGGGCTGGGGGTTAGGGAAATAGGGAGAGGCTGGTAACAACGTACAACCTTTCAGCTGCATAAGGTCGGAGCGTCTAATGTAAAACTTGGTGACTAAGGTTGATAACATTGTTACTGTGTGTAATTGAAATCTGCAAAAAGAGAAGAACTTAGATGTTCACCCTCCCCCTAAAACAGGTAAATACGGGAGGTGATGGATGTGTTAATTAACTTGATGGGGAGAATGCTTTCATAATGTATATGTATATTAAATCATCACATTGTACAATTTAAATCTTACAATTTTGTCAATTATACTTCAATAAAGTTGGGGGGAAAAGAAACAACTTTACAAAATGCTTGCTTGGATTGGAGTAAACAGATTTCTTATGAAAATGGTTGATGAAAGCTGAGATTTGCATCCAAGGTGCCGTGGGGGCTGATGTACCCAGTGACTCACTGAGGGCTGCGTGGCCAGTGGAGGGAGTGGCTGCCGGGGGTGCAGTCAATAAGGGGAGGAGGGGTTGTCTGTAGAAGATTTAAAGAAGTTAGTAAAACCAACTGAGTGTCTGCTTTGGCTAGGGATTCTAGACAACATGAGTGATACAATACTCCTGGAAAAAACTTTTTTTGTTGTTGGTCTAAGTTCTAAATCTAAACAACTGCTGTTATTACTGTTGAAATTTAATAACGTATAAGCTACAAATTGGCACGTTTTTATTACTTATCTTTTAATAAGCATTGTGTTCTACATGGAAATGAATTTGGAGAAATCCCAGTTAAACCATCAACCCCAACACACGTAGATTTGGTGTCATGCATTCGTTTCAAGACTAAGAACTCAGTTTCTATTTCTTCAATTTTACAATCACTGTGGTATTTCAAATTTACTTTTCAAAAGAAGGAACAAGTAATATCAGAAGTGATCTCAAACTTTTCCAAACTATATATAGAAATTACGATTTTTTTTGGTGACTATATCATGTGAAAACCACTAGAATTGATTCAAACAAACATGACAGTTTTGCAATTTCCAGAATGTATTGTGAAATAGGAATTTTATCGGATACCTTCCTAACATTCTTATGTTTATAATTTTTCTTAACTAATAGAAAAAGCACATGAGATAAAAAGCTAAGGAAACTTGAATAAAGTATGCGCTTTAGTTAATAATAATGTATGAATATCAGTTTATTAATTGTAGTGAATGTGCCATTCTAATGTAAAGTATTAATAGGGAAAATTAGGTGTGGGTATATGGAAACTTTCTATACTATAGTAATAATTTTTCTGTAAAGCTAAAATTGTTCTAAAAAATAAAATTTAAAAACTCTTTAAAAAATTCCTAACAATTTATATAACTGTTTCTGCATGTGAAAGAAATTTTTTGAAATTAAAAATAATAATTTTTATTAATTCATTAATTATTTGAGCAAAAAAATTATGAGCAAAGATCAATGAACAATTTTCTTTCTCCCTGAGGAAGATTCACCCTAAGCTAATATTTGCCAATCCACCTCTTTTTGCTGAAGAAGACTGGCCCTGAGCTGACATCTGTGCCCATCTTCCTCTCCTTTATATGTGGGATGCCTTCCACAGCATGGCTTGCCACGCAGTGCCATATCTGCACCCGGGATCCGAACCAGCGAACCGCGGGCCACCAAAGCAGAACGTGCGCACTTCACCACTGCGCCACCGGGCCGGCCCAATGAACAAATTTGACTATGCTGTCTATGGAACATGAATATACAAAGAAAAATAATTTCTATAAAATCATTTTAGTTTTTTTTCAGAAGTTAGGGATTGAAAACAGACACTGTAATGTCATTACTCCTTATTGTGACACACTAATACGTGGTTATAAGTTTTTATTTCTTTTGCTCAAAAAAGGCATCAATGTAATTAAAAATATTAGCCCATTATTTCCCCTTTTTGTACTGTGATATTTATTTTACTTTTTGTGTTTTTTCCTGGCATAATTATATATTTAACATATATATAATGTGCAATAACCAAAAATTTTCATTATCATTTCTTTCCTGGCCGCTAATATTGTTTGCTTAGTTTCGTGATTAGTATTACCAACATTTTGTTGTGTAGAAGGAGAGTTTTCCTAAACAATTATTCCACATTGTACTAGTGGACAGATCCAAAGAGCATTACGGGAGAATAAACTCAGAATTAGTAAAAATCTTGTCAAGGGTCATATTATGCTCCTGGGGCCAGGAGAATCCAACTGTTACCTGAGTCACATACTCAAACAAAAGAAATAAGGATATAGGTATATGTTTAGAAAGTAGGCATTTAACAGAGACACTAGAATGACCAAAGTTTTATATCCAAAAAGGAAATTTTTCCTACTGGTTTGCTTCCAGTGCTTTTCTCCTCAAGTACATTCTCTCTTCATAAAGGACACTGGTTGACAGGATTTCTTTTATCCTCCCCAAACACACAGGCTTATTATTGCCTTGATTGGGGGTCAGGGGAGACAGAGGACAGGAAATTCAAAACACAACCCTAGGTGTGTATTAGAACTTCTGAAGTGTAGTACGTAGTGTAAAAATGCTCCCCCACATGATTCATGATTCTGATGAACTCTACCCCAGGGGATCATGGCCCCACCCTCCTGCAAACCCAGTTAAGAATCTTTGATATAAAGGATCTTTCATTCACTGGACAAGCATTTAATGGGTATTGACCACATATGTATCAGGGCTGGGCTTCTTAATTGCACTCTTACCACAAGTTCATCACCTTGCTGCTCCCACAGTCCAACTCTGGGGTTGGCTAGTCTTCTGGCCACGCTGGGTGCTCTCGCCATCTCAGCTCAAAAGCTTTACTAACAGCACACACGATTCCTAAGTTCCAGAACATCACTGTTTCATACAACATACTAGAGGGCTTCACTTTTAGGATCCAGTCTCATCTCCTCACCCCTTGATGATTTATAACATTTGAGAAGGAGGAAGAGGAGGACTTTTTTCCCCAAAAGCTTAAAAGAAAACTCTACAGCTATTCATCATTTAAAGCTCCTGTTTTTCATAACCAGGATTTTGTGTCACTCTGAGCTTTACTTCATTGATCTCACATTCTCATTTTCCAAGCTTAGGACCTTAGTGCAAAGGTAGCCCATAAATTTGACACTCGTATAGTTCTCAGATTTCAAGGATAGTAAAAATTATTTTCTGTTTTGCCCTTTAAGAATATTCATATTTAGCTGATTGTGTGTCCTCATTTTTTGTACAAAAAGTAACATTGATTTATCTATAGATCTATCTGTACAACATCCTTTTGAATTCAATAAGAATGTTTTGAAGTTCCTTCATAGCATCACATACTTAATAGAAAAATTATTTACATCTTTCCTCATGAAGCCAGTCTTCCAAAGTTTCTATTATTTTCATAACTCTCCTTGTGAGCGAATATTACTATTGCAACAATAAAACAGCTAACTTAGAGAAAAAAAAAATCATCAACAAATTCAGTCAAAGCATGTGGGAGCTCTCTCACATCCAACAAATGGGTCCCATGTTTATTTCAGCATTTGGAGTAGCACAGCCATTCTGGGCTCTGCCAAGTATGGACACAATATGTTCTCTTTCAAAGCCTGTATGTTTCATTCCCACTTAGTCTGTTGCCAACTTCAATGAATTGTGTTCTAGAAGTCCATTCATTGAGACTGTTTGAATTCGTAATATGTTTTCCCAGAGAAATGTGATGGGTGTGTTCCCAGGCCTGCTCACAAACAGTCATAGACTGTTAGAGCTGGGAAGACTTAAAAAAGTCATCTAATCCAACCATTTTAAAACCATGGTGTGTCTGAAATTGTAATAACAGTTGCCCCAGAGAGCCTTTCAAGAACTTCATGAGTCTGTCCAGGCTCCTCTGTGTCCTGACAGGGCCAGTTTGTTGGAGGTTGTAGAATATGATGTCCAGGGAGCTGTACCAGGAACTGGCTTAGCCTGGGAAAGTCTTTGCAACACAAAGAGCATTCTCCAGGTTTGGAGATCCAGCGGGGAAGAGGCACCAGCAGCGAAGCAACAGCGAAATCATTCCCAGGGTAGAAGTGTTTCACTAGGAAGCAGGAGCTCTCACTCTAAAATTTCTCTACATAAACCAGATTTATCTCTTTTAGCAATAGTTTCCCATGACTGACTTGACTTTACACTGTGGTTCTCTTGAACAAGTGATGAGAGGAAACATTGCCTCAGCAGGTACCAAGAAGTCATGCTCAGCTCAGGGAGCTTGGAGTGGCAGGGATGTCACAGCAGAGGGTTTGGACACTCTCACATTTATTTCCCGAATGCCAGGGCTCAGCACTATTTACCCTCTATAGACCCCCTACAACAGCAGGGAGAAGTCCACCTTCACTCCTAAGAAACAGAATCCCAGTGGGGCAAAGCAACACTTGTAAATAGCTTCTTCCTAGCAAGAAAGATTCCAGAACAAGATTGTTCCACCTTTTTTATTTTTTTAAAGCTATGTCCCTTTTGGTTAATCATCTCCAGAAAATTTCGTCTCCTTTACCCCCATTAAAGTCACTTACTTCTCCCTAGGATGACATGGACCATCATAAAGAATGACTGTCCTGGGACCAACTATGATTTCTTCTGTAGAGAAATGTTGAAATAAACATGGGGCCCAAAATAAAGATAAAAACCCATGGTGTCCTATTTGCTGGTCTACGGAGTCTTATGATATTATGATCACATAACTAGAGGCTTCTTAGTACTGAAAAAGGTGCCCTGGCTGAATATTCAGGTATTTAACACACACTCTGGAGGCAGACTCCAACTTTTGTTCCAGTGACTTAATTTCTTGTAAACCTGGGGTGGTTCCCAGGTCTCCAAGCTTTAGTTTTCACTACTGGTGACCTGGTGATAATAACAGCACCTAACTCACAGGGCAGTTTTAAGCATTAAAAGGATAATGTATAAATGGCTAGCACAGTGACTGGCCCTAGAACAAATATTCAGTGAATGTGTAGCTTTTGTTAATATTGTTATTTCTGTCATTAGTTTTATTTTAAATCTGACCTAATTCTTAAGATCATTTGGCTTTCTATCCGATTTGCCATAATCATGTAAATTTCAGTCATATTTACATAAAACAATCTCTCCTAATTTACTCCAAATACCATTTATTTTTAGATAAACTTGCTTCTGTTCAAATGTTATTTCGGCCGTGTTCACTCATGCCCCAATTTATTCAAATAATTCTGAAATTTAATCCTCTCCGAAGGGCAAGCTGCCTCCTCTTCCTTTCCTTATTTGCCACTCAGTGTGATATTGTTGTGAACACAGTGATGATCAACATCACACACACAAATGTTTAACATCAATTCCTGGAATTTTTCAGGACCCAGCAAACTCGTGGAGGGCAAGGAACATACTTTTTAAATTGTATTTCTTTTCCTTTCCATTCCCCCATCCACAAAATGCAAGTAAACTTTCCACCTAATAGATGATCATTTAATGCACTGAACAAAGCTATTTAGGATCTTTCACCATTAACTACTGTCAACACAAAATAACCAGTAACCATTCTACAGATAGGAGAGATAAAGTGAGTTTTCCTTGAGCCAGAGTGAAGGTTATAACCCAGGAAGGCAGTTTCCGGAGAAGCGTGGTTTTCAGTACAGTCCTATATTTTTTAAATTTTCTTTTCCTTTTTTTCTTTTATGTGGGAGGATAGGCCCTGAGCTAATATCAGTTGCTAATCTTCCTCTTTTTTTTTTTTTACTCCCCAAAGCCCCCCCCCAGTATGTAGTTGTATATTCTAGTTGTAGGTCCTTCTGGTTGGGCTCTGTGGGATGCTGCCACAGCATGGCCTGCCAAGCACTGCCATGTCTTCACCCAGGATCCAAACTGGTGAACTCCTGGCTGCCCAAGCAGAGCTAACAAACTTAACCACTCAGCCATGGGGCAGCCCCAGTCTTATATCTTTGTAAAGCAAGGAACATGCATCAAACACAGCCAGGATGCATATTCATCAAAGTTTCAAAGAGGTATTCAGCTGCAAATTAGCAGGTCAATGTGACCCTGATGTTGGGCAAGAGGCTAATACAGACATTACCAATAGGGCGTAGGTGGGGAAGTATGCATTCTTATCTTAAGAGAGTGCATTTTTTAATAGTTAAAGCAGATGTACAATGTAGGTTTAATAGGCCATAAGTCAGGCTTCTTTAGTTGAAGCCGAATCAGTTCTGAATCAGAAGTTAGCCCATATACCTCAAAATGTGAAAGTCTTGTGTCAATATCATCAATGTCATCATCAATATAATTGTTCAATTATTACTAGGCTCAATTGCACTCCCCCTCCCCCTAAATGGTGAGCGTGTGAATTTCAATTTGAAGTGAAGATGTATTGATATATCACCTCTGTCACTTCAAATTTGTGACTGCATTCTAGAGTTATTTTCCCTTCAAGTCAAATATCACAGAACATAAGGGAACACACACTAGCCTGGAATTTAATTTTCTGAGACTGTTTGCTGACACTGGGCTGTGAATATCATCCAAATAGTACATTTTGTACTGTCTGCTGGAGCACAGCAAGCCTAAAATTTAAAAGGCTGAACAATTTCACTAAACACACTACTGTCTTAAATGATTGGTGCTATCTTTCCCAGCATAACCTCAAAAAATCACTGGAAAAGATCTGACAAGGCACATCAAATGGCAATCACACAGTGTTTCTTGATTTTGTGAAGTCAACTGAAAACAAAATCTGGTGGAGAGATTTTAACAAAATTTACAGGAAGTAGGGATCTTAGATGCTTTTTAGACTTCTGAATTGCCTGCAATTTTTATGACTTTTTCTATTTTTCACTATCAAATACACATTTTTAATAATAACAAGGCAGTACCACTAATCAGCTTCCGTTTAAAGAACATTAGAACATTACTCATCAGTTAAGAATGAAAACGAATAACATATTTCTGATATTAATGTTTATACACTTTTTAAATTTATGGGTTTAGCTCCCTTGAGGAAATTTTGTGTTGGTGAATTAAGAGAGCAACATTGCGGTAACTTTTTCTATTTATATTTGCTGTGTCAAAAACTCTGTTTTTAGCATTTCTTTTATGAAAATCTGACAGGAAGACCGCTTCCCGGAATCTCTAGTGCTCATTTTTATTAAAAAGTTCTGTGTGTTATCATTGGTTTATCTGTTTGTTTGTTCTCTGCCCTTGTCATGTTTCCTGGCCTCCATTGACTTTGGGCTTCATCATTTGATGTGTTTTGGGATGTGAGCAGATGTTATATTTGCCACTGTTGAAGATAAACAAAGCCAGACACTGGTTAAAGCAGTGAAGGCAGATTTTATTCAGTAATAAACTCCTGCAATTGGGAAAAGGGTCCAGCGTGAACTCAACTCACCTCAACTTCGCTTTGCGCAGACGTGACTGGGGTTTTAAAGGGAGAGAGAG
Organism: Equus quagga; assembly: GCF_021613505.1. Lineage (NCBI taxonomy): Eukaryota > Metazoa > Chordata > Mammalia > Perissodactyla > Equidae > Equus > Equus quagga. The sequence goes on from NC_060275.1 coordinate 89,746,608, forward strand.
GGCACAGGGAGCGGGGATAGCAGATACTTGAGTAGTCAGGGAAGTGGAAATATGCAAAGTTGGATGCGGGGTCAGTTAAAGTGACTCGGCCATCTGGGTCAGTTAATTGGTGCTCATCTGGAAGAGACAAACTTTCTGTGTCTTTCTGAGAGCAGGTAGTGACGCAAGGTTTGGCTCTTATTCTCTCACAAGGACCAGGAGCTAGTTATCTCCCTGAACATTTGCATTTCAAAGAGATGACTCTTGGGGTCCTAGAGGAGATAGTTCCGGTTGGTGGGAGATTTACATCTCAAAACGGCAGAGAAAGGATTTAGAATTGCAAGATTTCTCACCTAAATGCTCTAATTGGGGGTTCAGGAGCCTAACTGTCTACCACCAGGTTTTGGCTGGAACAAACAGTTCAATGTTCCTGGCAGTGCTGGGCTTTCTCAGGTAGGCATTTTAAGAGGGGCTGAGGTCATCCTGAGAGTGAGGCCTTGAGAAGTTAAGAACTAGCTAAGTATTTGTTCAAGTCTCTTAGTGTGTGTAGATTGGGGAGGTGGAGAAAATCATTTATACAGAGAGGCTGATGGTTTATAGGCCAAAGTTGACGCTTAGTCAAGAAAAGTGCTCATGGGGCTGGCCCAGTGGCCGAACGGTTAAGTTCGCACACTCCGCTGCAGGAAGCCCAGTGTTTCGTTGGTTTGAATCCTGGGCGTGGACATGGCACTGCTCATCAAACCACGCTGAGGCCGTGTCCCACATGCAACAACTAGAAAGGCCCACAACGAAGAATATACAACTATGTACCGGGGGGCTTTGGGGAGAAAAAGGAAAAAATAAAACAAAATCTTTAAAAAAAAAAAAAAGAATATTGAATCTTCCAGTTTAAAAAAAAAAAAAGAAAAGCGCTCAGATGAGGCTGACTAGAGTTTGGTCAAGGAGAGTCTTTGTCACCACACTGACCAGAAGAAGATTTAAAGACCACTGTACAACTTGGTTGTTGCGCTCTTGCTCTGGCCTACCATCATAATAACAATATATCCCCAAAAGTAGCTACCAAAAGATACATGGAGCTGAATCTAGCCCAGCAGAACCTAATAGAGCTCAGAGAAGCCTACTAGTATAGCTAAGTAGAGTCCAACAGAGCTTAAAAAGATCTAAAGAAACCCAACAGAGCCCAGTGGAGACCCAGGAGAGCTGCAGATAAGCACAACAAAAAATAAACATTGTTTCCCATAAGCCACTGATATCACAGCCGTTTACTGCTGTAGCAAAGCTGACTGATATACCATGGAATCATGGACCTGGAAGATGCTTATTCGTCTTGTAGGGGAGGAAGACATTTTCTCTATCCAAAGTGGGTTCGTCTGGCTGGAGAATGAATTAAATTCACATGAGACAGAATAGCAAGAGAAAATTAAACAAAGCTTTATGAGGACCATGGCCCGGGGCCTTTCTTCCTGAAGGAGGAAAGGGCACCGAAGAAGTGGGGTGCACAGAGTGGTTATATACCCCCAAACAGGGTGTTTCACATAGGATTGAAATGTCCCTCCCACAATAGTCACAAGATTGCCCTGTCGGCACAGCGCTTGATGGACACAGCAGAAGGCAAGTCTATTGTCTTGAGCTGGGTGGTCACAGGTGAGCGCAGCAATCAGTTCCTAGCCTAAGGAAAGATGCTTAATCCTTAAAGAAATGCCAATGCTGGGAGGGGGAGTAGATCATGGGAGATTACCACACAAGTACAGTAAACAAAATACAGATTTAAGTCCTTGCCTTTGGTATTGATTAAGAGTTTCTAGAGAGAAGGTCATCTCCCCTTCCTGGTACAGAGAGGGAGATATCTTTACAGATGGAGAGTTCCTTTATAATGTAAATGTCTCTTACAAAGGGTAAGCAAGTTCTACTTTTCAGTTGCTTTCCTGTCTGCAAAGGAACCAGCCTCAAATAATCATCATGCCAAAGAGACATATCTTGGGGTGGCCATTTCCAGGTCCCCACAATCTCATTCTCCTCCCTTCTTCATGCAGACATGAGAGATGAACTATATCCACTCATTCCCAAATGGATTCAGTAAAACAAAGAAAATACAACTATAACTAGGTCAGATTTATGTGCCTCCTATCTGCCACTAAGTAATGTGTAAGGTCCAAAAAGAAAGGAGGGTAGGCAGGAGATCTGTCTCATGGGTTTTGTGGAGAAAGATTTCCTTTCTCAAAAAAATAAATAAAAGCTTTTGAATCCCTAGATAGGCTTAGAAAACTATTATCAGCAACAGCTATTAATCAGAATATATCCAAACTTCTTGTACAAAATGTAAGATCCTTCATAAGCTGGCTCAAACCTATATTTTCTCTCCCAGCTCTAGTAGCATAGAACTCCTCACATTCCCTGAATATTTTTTCTTGTCTATGAACTTTGCACATACTGTTCCCTCTGCCAAGCATATCTATTGTCACATCTCTCTATATAGAGAATTGCCATTCCTCTGAGATCCAGGACAAATGTACCCTCCTCTGTGAACCTTTCTCAAGTTAGTTGTTCCCCAATGTCCTAATCATGCCCCCAGATTTGTCAGATTCTACCTCGACCTCCAGATCTATCATGATTGCAAGTGTCTTCAATGTCCACGTGGTTGATTCATCTGACAGCCTAGTTTCATACTTCTTTAACTTCCTCAACTCCAGTGGTCTTCACATCTATCCCACTTCATGCACTCACATTGGAGGCATCATCAGGAAGTGCTTCATCTCTGAAATCTTAAATTTAATATCCTTTTTCTGACTAAAACTTCCTCCTCTAATTCTTTCTTCCAATGTGAAAATCTTTTGGTCTCACGAAATATTGACCTTCTGTTTTTGGTCATTCCCTCAACGGCATCCTGGCTGTTGTCATGGCCCTATCCAGCCTGAACCTCCTGGTGTAGCTCTGTAGGGAAATACTTGCTAATCCTTCAATTGCTTTTATTGAGACCACTTACCCCATAAAAATTCAACAAGTAGCTCTGTAATTTGCCTCGTTTTATCTTAATCTAATGTTCTGAGGCTTTTAAGACAAAAACCACAAAACCGATTTCACTTACTTAGGATACTCTTAGCTGCAAGTAATGGAAAAACTAAATGAAAATGCTTTAAACAATAAGGATGTTTATTATCTCATATAACAAGAAATCCAAAGGAGTGGTGTTTTTAACGTTGATTCATCAGATTGTTACCTGGGCTTGGTCCTTGAGCTTATGCCTTCAAGATTGCAAGATGGCAGCTACAGTTCCATGCATCGCACATAGACAGAACAATATTCAGACCAAGAAGATAGAAGTTTACTTCTATTCATCTGGTAAAATGAGGTGAACGCTTCTCCCCAAGTCTTCTCAGTGTATTTTCCCGAAGCTTTCACTGGCCAAGTTTGGATCATAAGCCATTGATACAAATTCAAGGGAGGCTGAGAAAGCAAGGATCTGGCATTTTAGTAGGAGTTTGGGTTTGTCACTAAGCATAGAGTGGCTTCTGGATGGGCAATAATCAGGGTTTGCAAAACATTTCCATATCAGCTGGCCCTTCAATGCTGCTTGACAATATGCCTGCTTGTCTCAGTGCTTCTCAAACTTTAATGTAGACATGAATCACCTGGAGATACTTAAAAATGCAGATTTGATTCCATAGCTGGGGGATCTGAGATCTGCATTTCTATCAAGCTACTAGGGGATGCTAAAGCTAGTTGACTGAAGGCCACACTTTGAATTACAAGGCTCTAAAATCATCTCCTATTTCAAATACTCATCATTGCTCTCGACTAGGCTAACGCCATCCCCATCGCTCTCTAGAAATGAACTCATTCCCTATTTCACAGAGAAAACAGACCCCCCCCCCCCAAAAAGGTAGGGAACTCTCAACTTAAGCTGAGATAATATTCTATGAGTATCAAGATAATGGCCTTTAGCATTAAACAGCTGAGGTTTCCAACCCCAGGTGTACTATTTACTTCCCTGTGATATTTTGAAATATCTTTAATGTGAGCCCCAGTTTCTTAATATATAAACACAGAAATAATAATGCCCAACTCTTGGTATTTTTGAGGATTAAGTGAGATTATGTGGCTATATCCTGTTTAAGTTTCTTGATTTTAAGAAACGGAAACAATTTAACTTAGAAAAAGAATTAAAAGGACATTAAGTTGTGTATCAGTTGAGATTAGTTTTGGCTGTAAGAGAAAAACCCAAAATAGCAATGGCTTAAACAAGTTAGCAACTTATTATTATCTCACATTCAAAGACCTGGATATATCCTGCCAGGTTGGCATGGCACTCCACAGTGACAGAAACTCAGGCAGGGACACTTCTGGTTGAGAATATGTACTTCAAGCACATACTTGGAAATGGAGATGGAATCAGTATTCTACTGGGCTGAACGTGAGATGGAATCAGATTCAAACTACATTTATCAGCCCACTTCACAAGGCTCCACTCTTCCTGATTGGCTGTGCTGATTGGGGTCTCAGGAGTTAGAGTTGATTCTTTGTCTGTGAAACCGAATTTCAAAGACTGGTTCTGGTTATTTTCCTCTTCCTAGTGCATATTTACTCTGATAAATAGATGCAGATATACTAGAGAAGAATAAACATAAAATTTGCAGAAAGTACTTATGAAGTAATTGATCTCTCCTGCCTCAGGGCTACCCAGATTCTTTTTAGTTCAAGGGATGCTAGATCTGGCTTTGGGGTGAGAGATTTTGACTTTACACGATGATGATTCAAATCAGGCCTCTGGTGGCCAGACCTAGAGTCATTTCAGTTACAAAAATCAGGTGTAACACTACTGGATTACACATATATTTTGGCCCTGTCTTCAGATCTTTCTGATTGTTATTACGCATTTCCTGTCCGCTTTGATGAGCATAACCCATCTGCTGTCCTGGAGTTTAGAACTGCCATTTGTCTTTGCCAATTTGAGATTCCTTCATTTCCACTGAAGTATAGGAACTGATTTCAATAACATTCTCTCTACTGGTGCCTACAAACAACAGAAAATGGTCAAAAAGATGCTTTTCAAAGCTGCAAATGTTCCACTAACGTATCACAAGCATGCACAAACACATACACACACGTGTGTGTGTATATATAAATATATATAGTTTGTGTAACTATTCAAATAAAGCAGAGGTATACATGAGGCAGATGTATCAATCTACCAAAAATTGAAAAATGAAAGAGTCCTTCACAACAGATAGTCTGAGAAACACTGTTAAGGCATCTATGCATCCCATAAGGGTCCCTGAAACCGGGTTATATAACTTCGGAAAGAAAATCAAACATTGACAAATGTGCTTAAAATATGTTTATATTTCTTTATTTGAAATGTAGTGTTCTCTCACCATTTGTGTATTTAACGTTCTATATTTCAGCTATTTATGAGCAACCCAGAAAGTTCTTGGCATGTAGTACTTTGCATCTTGCAGAGGCAACCATTTGAATTTTGCTTTGAGGCTGGTGTATCCAAGTGAGTCAGTGGCTGATAAATAAGCCTTGTCTGACCACCCAACATCCATCATAGTGTGATTCTGTTACGTTTGAGTTCTTGTCACCTAGACAATTTATAGTGAAAATTTTATATTGCCATTCTATTGAGTATCCGAACTTCTCAGAAAGTTCTTTCAAATTCCTCTAAAAGTCAACATTCATTAAACAATTATTATAGTCAACATTAAGTAAACAATCATTATAATGGGAAGAGAAAGATATTTAAATAATGTCAGAAATATAACATAACAAGGAAAACAAAAATATATATATACACTCAAGAGAAGGAGAAGACAAGTCATGTTCTTGGAGGAGGTGTTTGCAAAAGACATATCTGAGAAAGACACATTATCCAAAATATGCAAAGAACTCTTAAAACTCAACAAAAAAGACCCAAATAACTTGATTAAAAAATGGACAAAGATCCGGACATCTCACCAAAGAAGATTTACAGATGACAAATAAGCATATAAAAACATGCTCAACACCATATGTCGTTAGAGAATTGCAAATTAAGACAACAAGGAAACACCAGTACATACCTATTAAAATGGTGAAACTCTCAAGCACTGACAACATCAAATGTTGGCGAGGAGGTGGAACAGGAGGAGCTCTCATTCACTGCTGGTGGGAGTGCAAAATGGCACAGCGACTTTGGAAGACATTTTGTCACTTTCTTATAAAACTAAACATACTTCTACCATACAGGCCAGCAATTGCACTCCTTAGTATTTACCCATATGAGTGGAAACCTTATGTCTACACAAAAATCTGCACACAACATTTATAGCAGCTTTATTCATAATTGCCAAGAGTTGGAAGCAACCAAGATGTCCTTCAATAGGTGAATGGATTAAAAACCTGTGGCACATCTAGACAATGGGATGTTATTCAGCACTAAAAAGAAATGAGTCATCAAGCCATGAAATGACATGGAAGAACTTTAAATGCAAATTACTACGTGAAAAAAGCCAACCTGAGAAAACTACGTATTGTATGATTCCAACTATATGACACTCTGGAAAAGGCAAAACTACGAAGACAATGAAAGATCAGGGGTTACTGGGGGTTAGGGAGTGGTAGAGGAGCAAGGGATGAATGGGGAAAGCACAGAGGATGTTTAGGGCAGTGAAACTACTCCACGTGATATTATAATTGTAGGTATGTGTCATCATACATTTGTCAAAACCCACAGAATGTACGACAGCACGAGTGAGCTCTAATGTGAACTATGAACTTTGGGTGATGATGATGTGACGATACAGGTTCATAAATTGTAAGAAATGTACCACTTTTGTGTGGGATGTTGATAGTGGAGTAGGCTGTACCTGTGTGGGGGCAGGGGGTATACAGGAACTCTTAGTGTTCTCAATTTTGGTGTGAAACTGAAAAATAAAACCTATTAAAAGAAAAAGATATACACATGGAATTTATTCACAATTAATTTATAAGCACATTAAGCAATAATTCCATAGTTTAGTAATTACAAAGAAATCTTAAAACGGCAATTTATTTAGGGTGTGGCCATGGGAATAAACACATCATCCATTATTTTGTAAAAAACATGCTTCATATAACCAATTAATTGGCAACACACTCTCTAAAAATGGTCTTGATTAATTCAACATGGATCATTTATCCAGTAATATGTTCCCTTGGCAAAGTCAGATGTTTATTTACCAAAGATTAAAGACTGTATTACAATGCCAAAAACTTTGTTTCAATTAAAATGGTTTAATGCTAGTAATTCCATAACGTGCTCAGAAGACAGACAACTGGGAAAAATGATGTTTACTAAGTACAAGTGTTGCCTTTACCGGAAGGAAGATTAACTTTCAGAGGTAACTCTCAAGTTTTAATGCCCTACATATTTTAGAATTAGCATGAAGATTCTGATGTAAATATCTTTTAGCTCTTCTGGCTTGTCTTCTGATCATGAGTGTTATTTGTTTTAGCTTCTTATCATTTAGTATCTGACAGAGTTGAGTGAATGTTATTTTGTTCTTTCTTTCTTATGTTTTACATATGAATTCAAACAGGCTACTCTCATAGAAAGTAATTATAATATATAAACATTCTGGAAGAGAATAAATTAGTAATAGGAATTTGCTAGCCGTTTTCCTGCAGCAAACAAGTTATATTCTCCAATTTTTTTCACCTCTTTTTCCCACCTTTAAAGAAATGAGGAACTAGCATATCATGTCAATTAAATATAAAAATTATTAATTTTTAAATAACTTATATTTGTATTTCAAAATAATTATTTGGAAAAAATGTCAGATTCTTACTTCATGCTGTTAAAAAAAAAAAAAAGATGAAATAAATGTTTGCATGTGTGGTAGGCTGAGCAACAGCCCCAAAGATATCTGGGTCCTAATCTTTGGAACCTCTGGGTAATACCTTATATTGCAAAAGGAATTTTGCAAATATGATTAAGTTAAGGATCTTGAGATGGAAAGATTATCCTGGAATATCTGGGTACACCCTAAATGGAATCACAGGTGTCCTTACAAGAAATGAGAAGGCACAGAGGGATTTGACCGCAGAAAAGAACCGACAATAGAGAAAGAGGTTTGAGTAATGTGAGAAAGAGGCACCAAGCCAAAGAACATAGGCAGTCCAGAAGCCAGAACAGGCTTGGAAATGGAGTCTGCCCTGCCATCTCTGGGAGGTACCAGCCTCGCCGCTACCTTTGGCCCAGTGAAATGGATTTCACACTTTTGGCCTCCAGACCTGTAAGAGAATAAACCTGTTGTTTTAAGCCACCCAGTTTGTGGTAATTTGTTTCAACAGCCACAGGAAACAAAAACCATATGTAAAAGTAAAAGGACAAGATATCTATCAAATACATATGGTATGCATACTGAAGTATTTGGGAGGAGTAATTTATGTCTGCAGATTACTTTGAAATTCATAAAAATAGATTCATGTGATGGATAGAGTGTTGAAAAGATGGATAGGTATATAAAAAAGTAAGTAGAGAATATGTTAATGGTAGAATCTGGATGGTAGGAATGTAAAGTTTTCACTGCAAAATTTTTTTCAGGTTTTCTAAGTTTGAAATATTTCATAATAAAATATTAGGGAAGAATCATAGATGAAAAGATAGGTTATCATGAAATAGGAAACAATCTTTTTTCCATGACACTAAGCATAAAAGCTGGAAATGAAAGGATTATTGGATTTGCATGAGTTAAAATGAAAAGCTTTGAGGAAGCAAATGAAAAAATGAGCAAAGTTAGAAGAAAAACAATGAACTGGGAAATATTTGTTTTGTAACGTGTGTCAAAAGATATGGATCCATAATATGATACAGGAGTGTTGTCACTAGAGGTGTTTAATAGTCTCCTAATAATGCTGAATACATAAAACCATTGTGTTTAGGATTCAAGTTAATACTCTGTACCTGTAGTTAAACTCTTTTTCTTTCTCAAGTATACTGCTATTTTTGTTATTATTTGGAGAGAATTATATGCAAAGGGTACGGAAGAAGAATGGTGGTCTAGTGGTTAAGATTCTGTGCTCTTACTGCCATGGCCCAGGTTTGTCTCCTGGTCAGGGAACCACATCACTCATCCGTCAGCTGTCACACTGTGGTGGCTGCATGTTGCTGTGATCCTGAAAGCTATGCCAGCAGTATTTCAAATTCCAGCAGTGTCACCCATGGTGGACAGTTTTCAGCAGAGTTTCCATACTAGACAGACTAGGAAGAAGGAGCTAGCCACCCACAGCTGAAAAAAATGGCCATGAAAACCCTATGAACAGCAGTGGAGTATTTTCTGATATGGGGCCAGAGTGAGAGGATGGCACAAAAAGACTGTGCAGGGCTCCGCTTTGCTGTCACAGGGTCACTAGGAGTCTGAATCGACTTGCCAGCACTAACAACAACAAATGGAAGAAGAAATGCAATTAGAGATTATGAAAATAAGATATAAGATTTATATGATGATACTAATTAGTAATACAGATGATGTTCTGGACCTTTCACCAGCAGAGTATGCACACTGAATGTCAACTCAGTGGTAGAGATGCATCTAAAATGACCCGCCCACAGTCTTTCCTTTATCCCTCTTCCAAGGCACAAAGCTGTTCCTTAAGAAAATAGCGCATCTCTAATTACCTGAAGCATTCTAAACCAAAGATAAAATAAAAAATATTCCTTAATTATTACTTGTATAATAAAGATCATCATAAGAAATGAGATTCTATTTCAAGAGTATGAATTGGAAAAAGAATGGATAAGTATATTATGGTGAATCCAATCAATGGAAGAATATGTCGCCAGTGCAAGTTGTTTTCAAAGAATTTTTAGCAAACAGAGGAAATGTTCATAAACCACGTGATAGGAAATAGAAGCATGTAAAGTTGTTTAAATATATATGATCTCAATTTTTTAACAAAATCTTCTAACTAGAAATACAGGCAAGAAGGAAGAACATCAAATTGTCAGCAGTCATTTTCTAGATTGTGGGAAATGGCCTTTGTTTCCATCTTTCAACTTTCTCCTATACTTTTCTCCCTTTGCGCAATAAACATAAATCACTTTTATAATGGAATAACATTATGTGTATACATATATACAAAAACACAAAAGGTACATTTATTGTGTGAGGAGAGAGAGAGAGAGAGAGATGGATATATATGAATAATGTGACCACATGAAATGACGTCATCAGTGGCTCCAGTCATAGCAAACCGAAGGGGGTTGGTCACTATTAAATGCCACCATGTCTGCTTCTCAACTGTGCAACCTCGGGTCTACTTTGTAATCACCTAGGGCATTTTTTGACATAAAATACCTGGGCCCAACTCTTAGAAATTCTGAGATTTTTTTGAGCAGGAACAAGGCATTTGTATTTCGTTAAATTTCCCCAAGAGACTCTAATGTGCAGGCACATTTGAGAATTACACAGCTGAGCAATGGTCTCAGACTTAACTATGCACAAAAATCTCCTGGTGTTTGGTAAAAAAACCTAAATCTTGGACTCTCACCTTTCAATCTGAGGTAAAGTACAAACAGAAATCTGCATTTTTAACAAGAACCTAGCTCTTCTGATACAGACATTCAATAGGAAACACTTTAAAACTTGAGCAGTTATGCTTTGAAATATATATGGAAGTTCAGAGAAAGTACCGTATGAGAGAACCTTACCCTACATTCACACTGCCATGAACATATACGTGTGCATGTGCATATTTTTTTGAGGCACTTCACCTCTTCCAAATTAAATATCAGTTTCTGTTTCTAGTTTGCCTTATAAATACAAAAGTGTCCTCTAAGGGTCAAAATAGGTAACTGCAAGTTTATTCGAATTAATTAAATGATTTATTTGTATTTATGCCATTTCTAAGAACTTTTTGCCCAAACCTTAGAGAAGCAAGACAGTTTTGTGATTTAAAGAGTTTTGAAGTCCTGTGGGTCCTTGACTCTTTGCTTTGCCACTTACTAGCTGTAGGATCCTCTGAGCCTCAATTCCCTCATCTGATAAATGGGTCTACCAGTAGTGCTTACTCCATAGGGTAAAGTACCAATGCATGAAAGTACTTAGCACAGCACCTAGTATATACTACAAGCTCAGTGAAAGGTTATGTTTTCTGGTACCAAGGTCCACTCACTAACTTTGATTCATAATTAAGTTGAGTAATATGACTCCAGCAGCATATACTATTCATGATGTTTGTAAGAGTGCTGCTAAGGTCTGAAATCTGGAATAAAAGTTTTATCCACAGTCACACTGATGTACTACTTAACTTGTTATGATTACTAATCCTAATAATAGTCTCTTCAAAACTAAGAATCAGTTGTGAATTCTAATTAGTTCAATTCGCTAAGGATTTATTGAGATCTTTCTAAGATCCAACCCTATACAACACACTCCAAGGCACACCAAGTATGAGACAGTCCCTGTTCTCCATGGATGGGCAATTGTCTCTCCTGGTTCCTATAATTTTTGCTGGAGAATACAGACAGCCTATGGCACATGGGCCAAGAGTAGCCTGTGGGTGATTGTTATCTACCTGTGATCTACTTGTCTCTTAAGAAAAGACCTATTTCTCCATCACTTTCCAGAGCCACTGTTGCCAGCTGTCTATGATTCTGTGGCGGGAAGCTGCTCCCCAACACTACTCTGTATACCAGGGTCAACAAACTGGCCTCTTCCTATACGTGAAAGGGTGCCTGCCTACCATGTTTCAAAGACGGCTGGTCCCAGGTTCATTGTTCATTAGCTTGGTTGCTTAGAACACAGTGTTCTTCCATGGTGTTCATGGAAGTAATGTCAAGGATATGATAGTATTTGCCTGAATGGGATCCGTAGATTACCTGGCTGCAAACAAGCATCTCTCTTTTCTCTCTCTCTTACTCTTTCTCTTCCTTCCATCTTTTCTCCCTCCCCTCTCTTTATATGGATATTAAATATTATGCTGTAATAAATGAGAATGTATGTAAAGCTTTTAGCAAAGTGGCTGGTACACACAAAATACTTACTATGCGCCAGCCAGTATGCTGAGAGCTCTACATACATCCTCATTTAATCCTCACAGTAATCTTAAGAAGTGGATTATATCGTTATCCTCATTTTACAAATATTATTGAAGGATTAGAAAAGTTAAGTAATTTATCCAAACGCACACAGCTAGGAAGCGATAGAGTCAGAATTCAATATTAAATCTCAGGATTTCTAACTTCAAATAATACATACATATGATATCAAATATATTCACATATATATAATTTGAAGTTACATATATGTTACATATAACATATGTATGTTTATATATATAGTTTTTCAATGGACAAATATATATACATATATATTTAAGCTAATATATATATAAAATTTAAGCTACTGATCAACCAACAGTAGAATATATGTTTTGAGTTATCTTCCCAGTTTGCAAATGAATTAGGTCACACCTCTGCTGCATTTTTTTTTGTTCATTGAAGATCTATATATATAAATCACACATATATCTGCATGTATATACCGCATATATATATATGTAACATGTTATTAGTGCTATGGAGTCGATTCTGACTCCTCATGACCTACATACATCAGGGCAGAACCCTGCCCAGTCTTTTTGCACCATCCTCTCACCTTCCGATGTTGTAGCAGACAATACTCTGTGACTATTCATAGGGTTTTCATGCCCAATTTTTTCAGAAGTGGGTGGCCAGGTCATTCTTCCTAGTTTGTCTCAGTCTGGAAGCTCCATTGAAACCTGTCCAATATGGGTGATGTTGCTGGTATTTGACATACCAGTGACATAGCTTTCAGCATCACAGCAGCACACAGTCAGTACAGTATGACAACCGACAGAAGGGTGGTAAGGTTCCCTGACTGGGAAAAGAACCCAGGCCCTGGTGGTGAGAATGCTGAATATTAACCACTAGATCACCATGGCTGGCTTATGTAATAAATAAATTTTAACACATATCTAGAAAACATACTCATAACATATACATAAAAAGCACATTTATAAATATGTATATATTATTCAATGAACAAAAAAGAACCCAGTAGAGGTGTGACCTAAATTCATTCCCTAACTCAGAAAATAACTCAAAACGTATGTTCCACTAATGGTAGATCAGTAGCTTAAATTTTACAGAGGATACGCCAATTGCATGAGTTTTACACAATCTCTTGGTTGTAAAGTACACATTTTTTATTCGTTTTTTGGTCCTCAAAGAATGGGAGGAAAGATGCAACAGCTTTAAGAGATCGTTTGGGTTCATAGCAGATGCATGCATGGTTGGTGTTAATCCTTGTTTAGAACTGGGCGCAGTCCAGAGGCATCAGCGTTCTCTCCAAACATTCCTTCAGTGTTCTCTCTGGAAAATCAAGTTACGTTATATTAACACACAAATAAAATTTTCGATGAGTTGGCCAAATGAATGGATTTGTTAGACTTTATTTAACCTGTTTCTTCTTTCTATTCATTTCAGAATATTTCCTTCTTTAATAGTCTTTTATGTGGCTGCTCATTATCTATCTTGATTATTAGCCAGATTACTTTTTAAAGCCAACTAGAATCTGTTTTCAATTTTTGTTTTAGAATGGTCAACCACAGCATTCCCAGAATTTGGCCTGAAGTTTTCAATTAGGTTGCAATGACTTTTTCAATTGAAAATATTGTTGTTCTTTCTGGCTGTATATTTAACAAGAAAGGAAAAACAACTTTCTCCTTGCTTTGATAGTCTTCCACCAAATAATAAAAACCTGACCCAAAACACGAAAGTAAATAAGTTCATTGAAATGGTGGGAAGTAAGACACACAATGAAAATGAAGTGGCACTGAAAATTTTGACAATAAATTAATTTAGCACTTTTTTTTTTAAGAAATCTAACATGATCAAAGCAAACAAAGTCTGGCTTGTGGTATTTAAAAATAACATTTGTTCTAACTTTAGAGTTTGATTATTATAAAAAAATTATTGACTTTGACTTTTGTAATGTTTTCATTCAAAAGAACACCAATTTTACATCAGTCTCATTTCCAATTTCTATTGAAAAATAATTTAACAAAAGCATGAGGAGAAAATCATTTTTATGGGGTAAATCAATAGAAAAAGACATAGGTTCATGGGCTCACTGGACTACTTTATTTCTAATGCTGAAGCTATGGAGATGTATTCTCTTTGATTTTCCACATCCTATCATCTGAATAACTGGGTGGTATAGGAATAGATGTACCGAGTAGGAGTTGAGCAAACAATACTCAAGCATTAATCAATGTGACTAAATGTTCTTCAAGGAAGCCCTGACATACTTAGTGAATGCTTAGGGTTTTATTTACTCTGATTGAAAACTAAAGCTTCATTGGGGGAACACATTTGCCACAAACTTAGAATACCACCAGTATTCAGCGAAAAAAAATAAAGGCATCAGATGAAAATAACAAAAGCAGAAACAACAGCAGCATGAAAATTACTAATGCATATGTTGTAGGTATTAACTGCCAGGAGCTATAAAGAGATACCACATTCCAATCATTTCTCTGTTATTGGCAATTTTTTTCCCTCATGATTTTCTAATGAAGATGCTGCTAATCCATCTAATCATTGATTTGGAGAGTACAGAGAAAAAATACCAATTATTTTGCTCCATCATATGTATTATTGTATATCATAAATACGTATTTTAGTACATCTTTAATAAATTCAACAGCAATCACTTATTATTAACTATGTGCCAAGCACTCTGCTTTATGTGAATTTTTTTCCATTTAATCTTCATAACAATCTTAAGAGATAAGCATTGTGTTTATCTCCATCAATAGATGACGAACCTGAGTTTCAGTGAGCTCAACTGACTTGTCTAAGGTCCCACTGTCAATAAGCATCTATTGATGGTGTTGTGTTAGTCACGCTATCACCTCTCATTCAGTTCTCCTGAGCAGCCACATCTCTCACCCTAGCAGCGAAAATAGAGATGACTTCCTTTCAGCCTTATTTCTGGATATCAAATAATGGCCAGACTTGCAACCACTTGTTCTATGGAAGAAAAGCTGAATAATGAGCAATAGAAGTCAAACCAATAGAGTCACAGACCAATTACAAATATAAATTGTACCCAAGTGATTACAAATATAATTATGAATTTGGACAAACGCTTACCTTTTACAGTCCAGACAGAATCAATTTTACCATCCAAAATATACCAAATGTGATAGTAGAATCACTGGCTAACAAAGATACAGAAAAACTGGAAACTAACATGCTTTGTTGTTAAGCAGACAAAAGGATTCATTTTCTGAGAGCAAATGAATGCAAATATTATCTTTGCCAGACAGATATGTTATCCACAACTGCCTTGTCCCTTCCCTATACAAAAACATTGTGATCAACACTTCATCTAAGAGCATTAAAAGTCTTACTGGAGAATGTTGCCTCCTTCTCTGAGTAAATTTCCTGGCCCAACTTCAGCACTAAATTCTGTAAAAAGTGGAGTTGAAGTCAATGGCCCTGGGGTGTCATACGCTAAAGATGCTTCTCAGCAGTAAAAATCGTTCCTCCTCAAATACAGGGAAGATTGTTCATGGCCACATATTTACAAGTATACTTTTTTCTTCCCCTCTTTCCCATCTTCCACTAACTACAATCCTTCTACAGCCCTTTTTGGTGAAAGTAGCAGAGTAAACGTAATAGTATGTTAATTTCTCCAAAGCTCATAGGCTCACCTCTAAAAGGCATCCCTTTGGGCTCACAACTCTGTCTTTATGAAAGGAATAAAATAGAAATATATGTATCAAAATGAAAAGTGAGACTAACTATAGCAACATGATTTAGTTGTTCAATAAAACTTCGCTCAGGAAAGAAAAGACTGTAGGCCAACAAATATTATTTTCTTCAAGATATTCATCCAAGACAATAGTTTGATTACTTGGGCAAAGGGTTGTCTTGTCAAATAATAGTTTATCCATCAAATCTTCCCTTAAGACACTCACCTTACTCTGTTCACCAATCCTAAACTATTATGTCAGAAGTTTGCCCAGTCTCCATCATCTCTCCATCTTGAAACATTTGCCCAGAACTCAACACCCTAGAAACATCCATTCAGACTTCCCTCTCGTGAGAAACTGCTGAGATCTGTCAAGGTGGCATTCTATCTCACAGCAGTGACTTCTAATCTATTCAGCTTTGCTTTATTAAATGGTTGTTTTGTAATATTTTGGGGAATTCAATAAAGGAAGGCCAATATGGTACAGAGATCTGGAATCTTCCAAGTATAATGATCAAGAACTCAAGCTGTTTTTAATTTAATCCATTTTACAAGCATCTTTGCTTTTCAAGACTTCACGGAACAGAATTAGATGGTTCTGTCACAATCAAAGGATATGGAAATTTCACAGAGAGAATATCAAGGTTACTTAACATAGACATAGATTGTGAGTGTAGATCAAAAACACTTTTCAGTGGTTGGTTTTAAAGAGTCAGCAGTTTTTTCAGTGCAAAAGGAGTGCAGAAAACAGAATTTCATACTTTTCAATTTGTGTGTGCATTTCTCACAAATTAAATCCAGACTTGTTTCCTAAAGCAACATTTGGAAGATATTTTTTAAATAGGCCAGTGACTAATTATTTGTCCACTTAAACAAATAAGTAGTTTAGAGAAGGTAATCCCTTTTATCTTGTTATTGTAAAAATCAATTCCAAAACTAAAAAAGGAAAAGTTGACTTAAATTCATAAAAGTAAAAAAGCTTAAGAGAATTAAGCTCCAGGGCTCTAAATAAACATTTGTTAAAAACTTCAATTTCAATGATCTCTATTTTCATGAGGTATTGTCACTTTACCATTTAAAAAGAAAACTTTAAACCAGCTGTAAAATAAAACAGATGTGATAATAATTGTCTGTTTGAATACATAGTATAAATATCTTTTCACTGTAAATGAATTAATCTCTCTGATAACGATACATATCATCTATGTTAATTGATGCTGTACTGACATATTATTTGATTGAACATTTTTCAATATTGGTCCCTTTTTCACTCTTAGTAGGAAGTGATAATGTTGGGAGTCTTACCTGGCTTCATGGACAAATAAGTTAGCCTTTTACAAAAGGTAGGAAGAACTATTGACATGAAGATATTTCCACTTTTTCTTGGAAAAATCCTCAGGATAGGAATTACAAAGACCTACCTCATTGGACCAGATGGGAGGGGGAAAAAAACTGAAGAAAATAAAATGCACAGATTAAGTTGTCAATGATTTAGCCTGTCACAGAGCCATTCTGTGGAATATTGGAAGGTAACAGAGCACTTCTCCTCAGCTGTTCTCTTTTTAGATAAGAGAAGAGACTAAAGGGTCATTGAAAATGAAAAGCTTAACAGGGCCAGCCCAGTGGTGCAGGAGTTAAGTTCTCACTTTCTGCTTCAGCAGCCCGGGGCTCTTGGGTTTGGATCCCAGGTGCGGACATGGCACCGCTTATCCAGCCATGCTGTGGCAGGGGTCCCACATATAAAATAGAGGGAGATGGGCACGGGTGTAGCTCAGGGTCAGTCTTCCTCAGCAAAGAGGAGGACTGGCAGCAGATGTTAGCTCAGGCCTAATCTTCCTCAAAACAAATAAATAAATAAAAAGCTTAATAAATGCAAGGAAATCTTAGCCTTAAAATAAATGGGTTTTGTGCTAACAAAACATGAGCTTTATCATCAGAAGCTATGAAACCATTCCACGAAGAATATTGATACAACAAATAGAAAGAAAAACCACGCAAGTTTTCAGCAGAGGTATGACGTAATTAGCAACTCTGCTGTGGAGGTTACTGAAAATAGCGATCTCAATTTTCCTAGTTGTTTTCCATTATTTAGACATATGGAGAAGAATAACAACAGAGATCATTCAAAGTTACAATCAACTTAATTTAGTTTAATGAAATCTTTTAGAAGTTACATTTTGATAGGGAACTCCTGGTATAATGGCTATGGGTGCCACGTGGTACCTCTTCATGAAGCAGTACTGAGACCTGGGAGAGTAGAGAGCCTCTCAGCCTCTGGGGGCAAGGTTGTATGTCTTAGTTACCTTTGCGGCCTTGGTGCTCAGCTCAGCATCTGACACTTAGGAGCCAATCATCTTTTGATCTGTGAAGGGAGTGTTCTTGAGGAGGTTGAAGGACCTGGGTTTCTCCGATTACAGATGTCAATACTATACAATTGTTTTACTTAATAACTTATCTTAGAGAAGGAACTAGGAGCACGTGCCAACATTTCTTCAGCAGCAGGGTTGGAATGGTTACGGAATCAGGGGGCTCGAGTTCAGACTCCGTCTCCAGTGCTCACTCGCTGTGTGACTCTGGGCAGGTTACAACCTTCTTTAGAGCGGCTCTCCTTGCTGGGACATGGAGATAAGAGGAGCAGCTGCCTCAGAGGACTGCTGTGAGAACTAAAGAGGTAATCCACGCAGAGAGGTTAGTGTGGTTGCCTGGCCCATAAAGGGCATTCAACAAATATTACTTATCACTATTACTCATACCCTAAAAAAAAAGATCATAAAACCTTTTGATAGCTCACTGTGTTAATGTTTCTAGTTGCTGTAACAAATTACTACAAACTTGGCAGCTTAAAACAACAGAAACACAATCTCTCACAGTGTCGAAGGCCAGAAGTCCAAAATCTGTATCACTGGGCTGGAATCAAGGTGTTGGTAGGGCTGCGGTCCCTCAGAGGCTCTGGTGGGGAATCCTGTCCATTCCTTGCCCCTTCCAGCTTCTGGATGATGCCAGTATTGCTTGGCTTGCGGCTGCATTGGTCCAAACTCTGCCTCTGTGGTCACTTTGTCTCCTGCTCTTCTGTGTGTTTGTGTCAATGTCCCTTTGCCTCCCTTTTATCAGGATACTCCTGATTGCATTTAAGGCCCACTCTGATAATCTCATTTTCAAGAATCTTAAATTTAATCACATTTGCAAAAAAATTTTTTGCTATATAAGGTAATCTTCACAAGTTCCAGAGATTAAGACCTGGCTATCTTTTGAGGAATGATTATGCAGCCTACCACATTGAAAAAACGAGACGATTTTCTTCTCCAGCTGCATATTATGGGCTTAGTTTCTCTCTCTCTCTCTCTCTCACACACACATACACACACTTTCTCTCTCTTCCTTTCTCCTCTTCCTCCAACCCCTCTCCCATTTACTTAACTATATATAGGTCAAGTGGCTTGATCAAATACAGGGTTTTTCTCTTACTTACCTGGAAGACTGAGGTAGGCAGCTGCCAGTTCCTGTTGAGGGGCTCACTCGGGTCAGGATCTGCATCTCTGTGAGGCTCTATGATTCTTTTGGATTTTCTAGTGTGACTGTTGCCTCATGGTCATAAAATGGCTGTTGCACAACCAGGCATTCAGGATAGGAAGAAGAGAGCCAGCCCTGATGGTCTAGTGGTTAAAATTCAGCACTCCCACTTCAGTGGCCCAAGTTTATTTCCTGGTTGCAGAACCACACCACTTGTCTGTCAGTTGCCTTGCTGTGGTGGCAGCTCACGCAGAAGAACTAGAAAGACGTAAAACTAGGATATACCACTTTGGACTGGGGCTTTGGGGAGGAAAAACACAAAGAGGAAGATTGGCAACAGATGTTAGCTCAGGGTGAATCTTTACCTGCAGAAACAGAAGATAATAAGAAAGAATGTTTCCAACTGCTTCTGTGTGTTTATCGGTAAACCAAAACTTTCCCTGAAAACTCTCAGGAGGCATGTTTTTATGTTCTATTGGCCAGAAGTGTGTCTTCCATCACTAGATGCAAGGGAGGCTGGGAAAAGCAAAATGTAGCTTTTCTAGCATGGGTAGTAGAAGACATCCAGATAGCAGATGAGAGATGACGGCTGCGTAAGCCAACCAACAGGGCCTATGAGAGAGGGAGGGTGGATCGGGCAGAGGAGGAAAGAGAAGCAGAGGCAGAACACCCACTGAGTATCTTCTAGGAGTAGCTCCACACGGTTCCTGCTTTCATCTTCACAACAGTCCTTTGAGATTGGTATTAGTATTTCCATCTCGTAGAGAAGAAAACTGAGGTTCAGAAAATTTTAAAAACACACTCTGGAACACAGAGTTAATAAATGATAAAGACAGGAATAAAACTCAACTGTGTCTAAATCCAGACGCCACACTCTTTCATTCTGGAATTACCAGACCAATTCGATCATCTGCAGTTGACTTATTCCCTAGCAGCCACTCTTCTTTAAAAGCTATTTTATTTTACCAGTGTTGACCCAAACTCAGAGCACTTCACCAAAATCATAAATCACTCCTGGCTGTGGTTCTGGCCACAGCTGAAATGCTCCAGTTCCATCACAAATGTGTCATGAGATGTGGGGCCTGGTCAACACATTGCAAGAGGCACTTGAAATGGGAACGTGGCCCAATAAGCCTGAGACCGTGTCCTCACCACAGAGGCTGGGCTTCCTGGGCTTCCTGTGGCACATATAGTGCTCTTCACCAGGACCCACTGGTTCAATTGTATTTGTTAGTGACAAGCGCTAACAGGAATGCAGCTCAAGGTTTGCAGCTGACATTTGGAGTTAAATCAGCTTTGTGTCTCCAAAGCTGCCCTTACAGACATGAGTTTCCAAATATATTGCTGAGAGAGTTTCGCAGAGAAGAAATTCCACTGGGGGAGGTTGAGTTCTTGAAGAAAGGCAAATCCTTTGTGAGCAGTGTCTACAAATGTAGGGAAATTTAGATAAGAAAAAATATGATTCAAAAATCTGCCCCCAAACTAAAACAACTATTTTTGATGCTGTGAATTGCATCTCCTTCTACCGTATCTCCTTCCACTTGAACTAATCTAGAGCTTCCTGTCCCTCTTGGGTTTGCATCATTTAAATTCATCAGTTTATGTGTGTTTTATGAAAGCAGTAGAGAAAATCAAAATTTCAGTCCACACAACAAAACACACTGTACAAGACAAAACAAGGTTTATATTGACATTTCGTTCTGATAAAGTGTCATGATTGTAGTAACACAAATTAACTGATATCAAGATTCTAAAAATGAATTCATTCTCTTGCAGTTAAAGAATGTTCTATACAGTGAAGATAAAAAATAAGATTTCATAATTTGCATATTCTTGGGGTAGATAGGGATTACTGACTTTATTCATCCATGAAAATAAACACTGGCTCATCTACCTAAGGCACTGGAGGAACAGGTAAGCATTGGTGAGGCAGGAATGGGGATACCAACCCCTGGAAGACTGGGCCTGGTGCCGCAGCATAGTGGTTAAATCCAGTGTGTTCTGCTTCGGAGGCCCAGGTTCATGGGATTGGATCCCAGGCTCAGACCTACACCACTCATCAAGCCATGCTGTGGCGGTGACCCACCTACAAAATAGAGGAAGACTGGTTCAGATGTTAGTTCAGGGCTACTCTTTGTCAAGCAAAGATTAAAGAGGAAGATCAGCAACAGATGTTAGCTCAGAGTGAATCTTCCTCACCAAAACAAAAAAGAGGAAAATTGAAGAAAAAAGAACAGTCTACTTTTCAGCTTGTTTGGAACACAGTTGGATTTGGAACCAGTTTCTGCATCACTCAAAGCCAATGACCTTGGCTCACCAGACCCCATGCTCACACTTGACTACTTGCTTTGATTCCTGGCCAGCAAGAGTGGTCCCTAAGGCACTAAATGCCAGCACAGCCACCACCATAGACCCCATGTGTAACACCAATGGTCAGGAAGAGAAAGTTAAACCTAAACTGGCCTTATTGGATTTGTGGAGCTTCTGGAGAGGCTGGGTAATGCAATCTGGAAATGCAAGGAAGTTATTCCCATGGTGGGGGAACTTGGACCAATGCAAAACAGATGACAAAAAAGCCAGCAGGTAAATTGCTCACCCTTCTTCTTCGCCTATTGACAGTTCTGATGCACAATACGTGTATGCAACTTTTCTAAAGTTGTTCCGCAAGATGAACAACCAGTTGTGTGTATTACAAAGCTAGGACCAGCCTGGTAAAGCACCCACTGTCCTTCACTCTGGGTTTCCTGGGACTGCAATCCCAGTAAAGTATTATCTGTAAGTTTTTGCCTCAGGCTTCAATTTCTGAAGAACTCACGTTAGGATAGAGAGAGTGACAATAATCATAACTGCTCCCGGAAATAGTCTGTAAGGCAGTGGTGGCAGAGCTTGGGTGCTAGGCATTGATGAAGCTTAAAGATCAAGGAAATGGGCCTGGTAGGATCCAAGAATGGTCACTAGGTCTAAGTCAGAGCCAGTATGAAGTAGAGAAGCTAAACTCCTACGGAAATGGAAGTGGAAATGGGAATCACACTTTCCCATGCCCAACTATAATAGAAGGTCAAAGAGAGAAGGGCAGTTTTCCTGTGAGGCTGTACTTCATCTAACCTCTCAGATCACAGTGAGGTTCTCTGAACAGGGACACGTCATTAGAGGTAAGAGCCAACTGAGTTTTCAGTACAAATCGGTGGAAGGTAGAAAGAAGATAGGACAAATGCGAAAAAGAATTTCCTCCCAAATCTTTATGCCTGGGCATCCTAACAACAGGCTCCCCAAAGGAGTTAGGAAGAGTCCAAGCTTTAGTAAACATGTGAGTTCAAGAGAAACTGCCTGAGGAATAGTGGAAATTGCCCCAAGATGGCAGCATTACTCATTTCAGCAAACCTTTATCGGTTCTTACCCTGCACAAGTTCAACAATAAGGTGTGTTACAAAGCGAGAGTATCTTTTAAGTACACTGTATGACAGACTTTAGGGGTTTTACAAAAAAAAGAATAGGAACAAGTTCCTATCCTTAAGGATCTTAAAATCCAACCTATAAGAGGCTGGCCCGTGGCTGAGTGGTTAAGTTTGTGCGCTCCGCTTCTGCAGCCCAGAGTTTCACTGGTTCGGATCCTGGGGCTGACCCAGCACCGCTCATCAGGCCATGCTGAGGCTGCGTCCCACGCAGCACAACTAGAATATACAACTATGTACTGGGGGCCTTTGGAGAGAAGAAGAAGAGGAAGAAGAAAAAGAAAAGATTGGCAGCAGATGTTAGCTCAGGTGCCAATCTTTAAAAAAAAAAAATCCAACCTATGGGTACTATGAAACAAACGTTTTTTTGAAAGAAGGAGAATTTATTCTGAGCATCTGTTTTCCCTGTGAATTTGGATTCCCGCTCTTTCCAAAGCAATGGTCAGGGTAAAAAATGTGTAACGTGTTTACCACCTAATCAATCGATTCTGCAAAAACATAAAAAGGAGCAAATGAATGGCATGCCTTCCTCATTAAAAATCAATTCCAGCTTATGAAACTCGGAGTTAATACTGCATTCCTGATTGTTACAGATCCAAGAAAAGGTCGATTTCTTCACTTTCTCTTTGTCTAGGTTCTACCGTACAGGAAAATCTGTGTTATTCATCTCTCCCTGGGGGGCCCTTCATCTACCAGACCACAGCATTTACAGCCCTCCGAACGCGTCAACATGTTGGATGGGATACCTACCAGTAGGCGGTAATTTTATTTTACACTTGATGGGCCTGTTGACAGAAATGGTACAGGACTTCAAAGAATTAAAAGCACAGACAGACGGTTAGGAATTTATAAACAAACTGTTGGTGGTATAAAAAGAAAACAGGTAAGAGTTCTTGGAGGATTCCTCTCCCTCTTTTTCTTCCTGTCTTTATTCCACTTTCCATTGCCGCTGTGTTTAAAATGCTGTCTTGCTATTAGTTTTTAATGAAACCAGTCTGTTTATCATATTTGATGGCAGACTCGGTTGTTTGCAACTCAAAGTTATGTTATTTTTTCCTCAAACGGATTCAACTGGCGGGCTCTGCAGATTCCTTCGCACAAAAATGACACCATGACACCAAAGTTCTAGCGGCAAGAAGTAAATCCTACACCTCAGCAATTCTGCCAGCAAGATAAAGCATTGCCAACTGATTTTTCTTTTCCTTAAGGAAAAAAGCAGAAAGGATAGGATAAAAAGCCTCGACGAGAAAACATGCTCACATATCATAACAGAGCTATGGGCTTTAGAAGTTTCTATGATTCTAAATGCTTGGTTGAAGCTAAGCAGCCTCCTCAGAGCTATCACTTGCCACAATTTCAGAAGATCTTGGACACTGGGAGAAGACTTGATTAGCATGACTAACTCTCATAGCCCCCAAGCTTCAGACATGAGCAACAGAGAGGAGCCAAGCAGACACTGGATAAATAATAAATAATGAGAAACATGTTGCAACATTCACTTTTAAATCATATTTCCAATTTTTTCTTACATCCACAAATTTCTAGTAAAATGAAGTTATGCAGTTTCATTAAATTATCTAGATGTCTTTAAGAAAAAAGGAAAACAATGTTAGTATAATTTCAAATGTCTCCTTCACAGCAGACACAAACATGCTGAAGTCTGTCTGTTGTATAAAGATGGCCCCTTGTTCCCGCTGTCCAGTCGACCTACGGAACCATTTCTTCTCTTCCCTTTACCACCAAACTTCTCAAAAGAGTTTACCCTTTTTTGTATTTTCCCTACTCCTTTCTCGTAATAATTTTTCTGCCTCCATGAATTTATTTAACCGTTTATCGAAGTCCAACGGCCTCTTTCCAAATGATCTCCTCAAACGTTTTGAAAGATCTGTTACTCCTGTTCCAATCATCCTTGTTTGTAGGCTCCTAAGACATCACACTCACCTGAAATCCTATTAAACTTGATCATCTCGTCGGTTTCTTGTAAATGGAAGCATCTCCAGAAGGTTCCTAGGACTTCAGCCTTTTTCTCTCTCAGAGTGTCTCATCTCCCATGGCTGCAAATACAGACCACTTTTACATCCATCTGTTAGATTTTACTTATTTAAAAAGCAGACCTACTTGTCATTTTGCTAAGTTAAATCACCGTATAGATGTATGATGGCACTTCAAAAAACTCCCCTTTGTCCAAACCTGTTCCTTCTCTTAGTTATCTTCCCCCCAAAATCAGGATTACAATACAAGAGTTGTCATTGGCTTTTCCTTCTTTTGAACTTCTAACATCCAATCAATTGCTCAGTTCTCTCACTTCTATGTGTGCAATTACACCCTTATCTAAGCCACAGCTTTTACTGCCATGCTGAAGATCAAGTTCCCATTACCTCTGTTCTAGACCATTCTAGCAGACATTTATCCTGTCCTTCCCCATCCTTCCATTCATCCTTTCCCTGTCAGTCATTTTCCTAGCATATAATTCCAATCCTGTCACTACGAACTCAAAAGATCTACTCTTTGTCCGTTTCCTACAGAATAAAGATCAGTGTCTAGTTTAGCATTAAGGTCCTTCATAATTAGGGTGTTACAGGCTTTATAACCCTAAAAAATCCTCTGTAGAATGCGTTGTTTCAGCAGCCTAAAAGGACTCATCACAGAAAAGGACCCCCCCCCAAAAAAACCCAAAAAACCCAAAAACAAAACAGAAAGAATAAGTTGTTTTTGTCTTTTTAAGTAGGAGGGCGAAACAATTTTTTAACAATGATTGTATTGCCATCTACTGGAATGATTAGGGCACAACAGTTGAAGCAAATTTTTCTTTCAAAAGTGTGAAAGGTTTGGCTTCAATTTTCAAAAATTCTATCTAAATACAACTTTTAATGTCTAATCTAATAGAAAATGTTAGAGTTGTGTGAAAGAATTATCTTTAATTTAAAAGCACACAAAATGACAGTTAACAAATTGGCATGACTTTTGCTTATAAGAAGCTGGAAGCATTCCCGCTTTCTCACTGAGACCATCCCTGTGATCTCAAGAAGGAAATGACTGGCTTTCTGGAAAAGTAAAGTGTCTTGCAAGGTGACTCTCAGAAAATAACATCTTCTGATGCCACCCAACAATTCACATCTTCCTCAACCTTTGAGACTCAAAAGTAGAATTACCTTCTCCGAGGAAGGCTTCCCAAACCAAGTCTCACCCTTCCTGAATTTGCAGGACTTGCTATTTGCATATACCCTTCCCTTGGGAGATACAGCACGGTCCTGTGTTGGCCTCTCAGTCGTGGTTAAAAATCTGGTGTCTAACGTCCAGCCGCCTATTTCAAAATGTGAATTTGCCACTTACTAGCTGTTATTTAGTGTTTTTGTGATCAGCTTCCTTCTCTGTCAAATGGACATAACAATATTTCCTTCGCAGGGTTGTTAGGAAGATGAAGTTAGCAAAAACTGTAAATCACTCAAAACAGCACCTGCCGTGTAGTAAGCACTTAACAATTGTTAGCTAGTATCAAGCAGGTTGTCACAGACATGATTATTGTGTAACAATAATCTCAAAAGGGAGCAGTGAGACCCACAGATAATAAGCTTACAACAAATGTTATTAAATGACATATTTTTATTAGCTATTTTTAAGTAGATTTTTTGAAGGATAATTTACATACTATAAAAGTCATCAGTTTTAATGGTTCAGTTTGATGAGTTTTGACAGCAATTGAATAACCACAACCACAATTAAGATAAAGAAAATTTCCATCACTCTAACATGTCCTATGTACTTTTTCACATGTCCCTTATTCCCACCTCCAACATACTCACTACTGTGTATGTTAGCTATAGGATTTTTGTACATAAACTTTCAACAATTTGATTACATTCCGTTCTATTCCTAGTTTGTTGAGCTCTCTTTACATAAGGTATGCTGAATTTTGCCTAATGCCTTTTTCTACATCTATTGATTTTATACTTTTCGAATTTTTAGTAACTCAGTATAGGAATTACACTGATTCATTTTCAAATGTTAAACCACATTGTGTTGTTGTCATGAGCTTCATCTGGTCATAACGAATTTTTTTCCTCCCACTGAATTCAATTTATTAAAATTTTGTTAAGTGCTTTTGACTCTCTTTTTATGAGGGATATTATTCTGGAGTTTCCTTTTTTAGAAATACGTCAACTCATAAAATGAGTTGGGAAATTGTCCTATTCTTAAATTTTCTGGAAGAGCTTATATATAATTTTATAATGTTCTTCCATAAATGTTTGATTGAATTCACAAGTGAAGCCATCTGCATCTGGAGTTTCCTGTGTAGGAAGATCTTAAATGATAAATTTAGTTTCTCTAAATAAGTGTTTTTCTTAAATGTGCTTTGGTAGTTGGTGTTTTTTAGGAATTGGTCCATTTCACTTAAGTTACTGAATTTATTGGCATAAAGCTTTTTAAAACATTCCCTTATCCTTGGGGCTAGCCCCATGGCGGAGTGGTTGGGTTCTTGTGCTCCGCTTTGGTGGCCCAGGGTTTCACCAGTTCAGATCCTCAGTGCAGACATGGCATGGCTCATCAAACCATGCTGAGGTGGCGTCCCACATGCCACCACTAGAAGGACCCACAACTAAAAATATACAACTACATACCTGGGGGCTTTGGGGAGAAAAAGCAAAAATTTTTTAAAAACTTAAAAAAAAATTAAAAAAAACCCAAAACATTCCCTTATCCTTTTAATGCCTATAGGATCTGTAGTGATGTGTCTTTTATTATTACTGATATTGGTAATTTACATCTCTCTCTTCCTCTTTTTTTAATTGATCAATCTGGCTAAGTTTCTAATTTTTATCCTGTTCAAAGAATCGTCTTTGTGTTGATTAATTTTCTCTCTTGCTTATTAATTTTCTATTTCATTGACTTTTCCCTTCATCCCTCAAGGATATTTTCATTGAACGTAGAATTCTGGATTGGCAGCTATTCTCTTTGAGCACTCTTTAAATGTTGTGCAACTAAATTTCGGCTTCCATAGTTCCTGATGAGAAATCCACAGTAATTTGAATCATTGTTCTCCTACAAGTAATGTACCATTGTTTTTCTGGCTGCTTACAAATGTTTTCTTCGCCTTTAATGTTCAGGAGTTTGATTATTATGTGTTTGGAGTTTGATTTCTTTGGGTTTATTCTGTTTGGGCTTTACTCAGCTTCTTAAATTTGTAAGTTTATATCTTTGATCATACTGGGGAAGTTTTCAGTCACTATTTCTTTACATATTTTTTTTTCAGCACCATACTCTGTCTCTTTGTCTCCTGAGACCCCAATAACATGAATATTAGACCTTTTGTGTAGTGCAAATGGTCTCCAAGGTGCTGTTTTTCATTCAAACTTTTTTCTTTATTGTTCAGATTGGATAATTTCTATTTATCTATATTCATGTTTATTGACTCTTTCTTCTATCATCTCCAGTCTACTAATGAGTGTATTCAGTGAGATTTTTTGTATAATTTTGGATACTATATTTTACAGTTCTAAAATTTTCACTTGATTCTTCTTTGTGCTTTCTCTTTCTCTCCTGATACTTTCTATTTTAATATTTGTTTCAGGGGCCAGCCCAGCGGTGCAGCGGTTAAGTGCGCAGGTTCTGCTTCGGCGGCCCAGGGTTCACTGGTTTGGATTCCGGGTGCCAACATAGCAACACTCAGCAAGCCATGCTGTGGTAGGCATCCCACATATAAAGTAGAGGAAGATGGGCACAAGTGTTAGCTCAGGGCCAGTCTTCCTCAGCAAAAAGAGGAGGATTGGCAGCAGATGTTAGCTCAGGGCTAATCTTCCTCAAAAAAAAAAAATTGTTTCAGGAGTGTTCATAAGTGTTCATTTAAGCATTTTTATAATAGACACTTTAAAGACTTTGTCAGATAATTCCGTGCAGGAGAAAAAAGTTTTAACTTACAATAGAATTCAGAAGTTTGACTCTTACATGGGATTGACATTTTAGTTATTCAATGAAACTATTCTGGTAAAAAATAAAAGAGACTAGAGAATATTGTTATTATCTGAGAATGACCAATATGAGACCTGTCCTAGATTTCATTTAGAGGTGGGAATGTTTTTTTACATGTCCTATAAACTTCTGGTAATTTTACATATCAATCACATATACATGATTCATCATTCATCTCTTTCCCTATTATATTTTATCCCTCCCTAACTGCTCTGATCCAATTTTTGTTGAAATTTTTATAGTAACATTTCCAAAAGAGGTACCTGGATAGTTTACTTGTTAAGTCCCTGTATGTCTAAAAATGCCTCGCACACACACACAATTCATAGATAATTTCTTGAGAACAGGATTCTATGATCACATCACTTTTCACTCAAAAGTACACAACGTTGTTTCACTGTCTTCTATCTTGCTATGTTATAGATAAGACTAATACTGTTATCAGTCTTTTCTTTGTAACCCAGTTTCTCTGTCTGGAAACTTAATAAGGATGACTTTTAATCCTACAGGCCCATTAACTACCCTAGGATGTGGCCAGGATTGTTTTTTTCCCATTAAATTCTTCCAGCACTCAGATGGTCTTTATCGTCTAAGAAGTGTTCATTCAATTCATGGGGATTTCTTTTATTAGTTCTTTGATTTTTGTTATTTCTGTTTTTTCTTTCTCTCCTTCTGAAAGCTTAATTATTTAGAATCATTGATTTCACGCAAGTTTACCTTGCATGTCTCTTTTTACTTCTAATTTCCATTTCTTTTCTTTTTCTTTTCTATTCTGGTATGATTCCTTAAGCTGGCATTTTGGGTCATTGCTGCCTCAATATTTAGCAGTGTCTATGCTATTTTTTTAGTGATACTTTTTTTGCCTTAAATTTATTTTTATTTTTTTTTTTAGTTTTCTCCATTTCTGCCAGAATCCAAAATTCAGCTTGATGAGAGCCATCCATCCTAGTTGTTTAGATGGATGGCTCTCTTTCAGTGCACCAACGCTTATTAAACATACAGCATTCCATCAACATTCGTGAAAGATGAAATAAGCTATGTGAACTTTTAGCATTGGAAGAAAATGAGTATTTTACTGAAATGCAGTTGAAAGAACAACACAGTTAAGGATAAGAAAAAGAATGAGAGAGAAAATCAGATTATTAAAAGAGAAGAAAGAAAAATAGAGACAAAATTTTGTGACTGGAAAGCTAGACAACAATTCAGGGAGTGCTGTGAGGAGCTCCGCGTTGAGCTGCTTGCATTCATCAGAAAGTGTGTGAGGAACAGAAAGCACAGACAGAACTTAGAGAGGAACTGAAGAGGCAGAAACTGGTGAAAGAAGAGACACTCTAGAACTTCCAGAGGAAGACCGATGAGCCAAGGAAAAGCGAGAAGCCCAAGAGGCGAGGAGTCAGAAAGAGCCAGTGCAGAACACACACCTGGGATAGGTTGCCTAGGTCACCAACATCAAAGCACAAAGGCCGGTGGTCCAGTGGCTGAGGGAAGAGGCGGCTCAGCTTGTGGCAGATGACAACACAAGGCTAAACTTGAGAAGGAAAAGGATAAGCTGAAGAAACAGAAGACAAAGCAAGAAATTAGAACCCTTTTGCAAAAAACCCTCCAACAGAAGGTAAAGCATATTCAGCAGGAATACAAAACAGAGCAAGACTTGAACTTGAAGCTCGTGCAAAGGGTCCTTCGAGACTTACAGGAAGAGGCTGATAAAAAAGAAGCAAAAAGGAAGACATGGGAAGAAAACAGAAGATATCTCATGAGTATGTGACACAGCAATGTAAGGAAGAGAAAGCTCAGGAGAAAGAAGTGGGCAAAATAATAGAAGAGGAGAAGGAAAAGAAGTTGGCTGAGAAAGACAGGGAGCTGAAATTTGAAAAGAAGGCGCGGAAACAGTGCTTGTGAATGAGGTCACGTGTAAAGAAAAATTCAAGAAATGTTGCAAGAAAAGCAAAAGAACAGGAAGAATGTGCTATGAAACAGGATCACACAAATGAAGGTCCTAAAGAACTTGGCAGTGAAGAAGAGAACTTCGTAAGACGCTGCGTTTAGCCCAGAAGTACAGGAGACAATTGCAATGCAAATATCCCACCAGCAGAAGGCCCATGAAGAGAAAGGAGAGCACTGAGAGTCTGAAGCAGAGATAGCAGCAAACAAGATTGGCCAGAACAAGGGCCAGGAGATCTGGACCACTCATCAGGTGTCATCCAGAAACATGCATCCCACACGGACAGCATGCCTTAATAAACTTCCAGTAGTTTCATAAACCGCAAAACTTTTTTCTCAGTTGTTTAATATATTTGACGCCAATATAAAAGTATGTTCCTCAAAAAAAAAAAATCCAGTGTTATACATAGCCTCTTCAATTGTATCACCCCCTCTTGCAGACCCACAAGCAAGCCAGCATATTATTATTATCAGGAGGGAGATCTCTTAGAACAGACAGATCCATCTCCTGGGCAATTATAAGTTGGCAGACAGAAAAAAATATATACTTCACCACCCTAGGAGTCTGGTGACAATAGGCTAACCTGCTGTGATCCTAGAATTCACGGGTAGGGAGAGAAGCCACCAGATCCTGGGGCTTCTTCCAGATCTCAAGGCAAAGAAAGTTAGCACCTGAAGGGTACAGTTTGGCTCAGCAAGTCAGGAGGTGTCAACTGTGGATCAGGGCAGCCCCTATCAGAGGCACTGAGGAGACAGGTCTGGGCAGCTGGCTGACCTCCTCAAGCATCTGCAGAATCATTAGATTTTGCCTCTGGCTTCTCCAGACATCCTAGTCTTTTCTCAGGTCAGGGTCGTTTCA
Organism: Equus quagga; assembly: GCF_021613505.1. Taxonomy (NCBI): domain Eukaryota; kingdom Metazoa; phylum Chordata; class Mammalia; order Perissodactyla; family Equidae; genus Equus; species Equus quagga. The sequence goes on from NC_060275.1 coordinate 89,778,059, forward strand.
GCTCCTCTGTCCCAGGGCCTTACAAGGAAATTCACTTGGCTGCTCCCATGCTGTCCCCAGGAGCACTTGGTCTTTGCTTTGCAGGTGGGACCTCCTCCTCATCCTGAAGTTGGCTAAGATTTTCCTCCCTCCTCCTGCCCTAGACTTATACAAGCCAACTTTTCAAGGGCCCAAAGGGGACTTTGAGAGGAGAAAGGGGTCAAGCATCTGTGCTGAGCCTACCATCTTCTCAGAATCCTTGGAAAACTGTTAGATTTTTGTTATAATTGTTAAGCAGTTTTACGTCTTTCCTGTACATTATAAGTTCTTTGAGAATAGAAACTTTTAAAATTCTCTTATCCCTACTCTCCTTATCACACTGTTTGGTTTATATTTGAAAGTCGGTAACTATCTTCTGCTCCCAGAATTCACATTAGATCATCTTTACAGACAATTCCAAGTCACACCTCTAGATGGGGCACGTGATGTATTTCTCCTTCCTGAGGAAAGCAAGCGAGGATTCCAGTAGCTGGTTTGGAGACTTTCGTACCTGATTTTTTATTGCTTTTCCTTTGGGAAGAATCTACCTCATTTGAAAGAGGTGGGTAAAAAAATCTCACTTTAAGCCTTAAGAAATTGCTTCTGGGGGTGAGAAAGAGAATGAGTAACTTCCTATCCCTGTATCTCACAGTATTAGCAAAGTGAAATGTTTATTTCAGAAAGTGAAAAGAACAGATGTCAGGGAAAAAAAAAAATGTGCCAAAAAAAGATAAGTTCTTCTGCCAGGAGTTTATCGTCTGGGGTTTTGATTTAAAATTGCACTCAGACACTATTTGTTAAACGCCATTTAAAAAAAAGTCAGCCCCCATCCCACCTCCTCCAAGGGCTGGAAAACTTACTTGTGATGCTTCATTGACCTTGGCTGTCCATCTTGGCCCGCTGAAATGAGCACGTTATTTTCCCTGAAAGTAAATGCCTGAAACTCTTTTTATAGATGCTAATACATCAGATGAAACTGCTCTCTGTGACCACTATTTAAGTGTTAAGGGTCAAAGTTCATATTCACTTTGTTAAAAAGTGTAATCTGGTATCTTGCTCAATCTGGCATGATGTTGGTTCATCTTCAATGCTACTTTTGGAAGAAGGTAGAAGGATGAACCCAAGGGGAATTCTTCTTAATCAGTTTTAAAATTTGCCTTCATCTGACCTTGAAGAGAAAGCCAGAGAACTTAAATGCATCTTTCATTTTGGAGGAAAAAGATATAATGACTCAGGTTAATACCTGTATGCTTTGGGTCATTGAACCAAATAAATGACATTTCATTTTTAAAAGAAGTAACTCGTGAGACACACACTGACCTATAGGCAGGAGTGATTTCCACCTGGTATATTTCTGGTCAACCAGGCTTTACCACCACAAAGGTTGGCCATGGACTTTTCCACAGTGGTCTACAGCCTGGACTTATCCAGAACGTGGAATCACATTCACTGGTAATGACACTAGTTAGGAAGTCACAATAATATGGCCAGTTTAAGTAAGCATTTTTGGTTGACTAGGCAAGGAGGAGACACTGTTGCCTCCAGAACTCCCACTGTGTGGTGGCCCAGGGATGTGCCTTTTCTTGGGAAACGGAGGAGGACTGGTGGCCATGTTTGAGATCCTTAGCTTATGGAAAGAGCCCTGGAAACTGCCAGAATTGTGTTTCATTCATTCATCTCAAAGAAGCTTCTTGGACAGGGTCAGAAGCAGCTAGACCTACTCAACAAAGACGTAAAAAGGCAAAACTTTTAAGGCTCAGGCAGCAAAGTATGGCATGGAATATGGGGCTGTCTACGTGTCCCGATCATCAGGGCCGTACACTGACAATCTGATAGGAACATCTGGAGGAGTCGGGACACAGGGGTCATCCTAGGTCACTGGCAAGGAAGCTGGCTCTTTTCCCTAATTAGCTTTTTGCGAAGCAGCTGCTATGCACAAGCAAGAGAGGAAAATAGAGCAGATGCATGCAGTGTCCTGATAATGGCCTAATTATGTTCTGCGTATAATCTTTGCCAATTCCTGACAAGAAGCATCCTTCTTCCCTAAGTTAATAGACAAAATAATACACTATTTGTTGAGAACATAACTGCAATAATCTTTTGGCATGTATTATCTCAATTAATCTTAACAGTAATCCCAGGGAGTGTTAATATGACTATCCCCATTCTATAGACGAGGAAACTGAGGTCCAGGGAAGATAAATATCTAAGGTCTCACAGGTAATAAGAGGTAGAATTAGGATTTGAACTCAAGCAGTTTGATCCCAAAGCCTATGGCTGCATGCACTATAATTGACTGTTTCTGACAGCAAAATCCCCCATTTATGTAAATGGCTGCTGGATGGACGTGTTGCGCTTATTATCTCAGACAGAAAAAAGAAATGTACATATTACGGAAGCAAAGGTGTAAGTAGCACAGGGAACGAGGTGATTAATTCTGGGGTTAGGCCCCTCATCTAGGACATACCGGCAGGAGATTAAGAAATGAGTGAGATGTTTGTTAGAGAAATAGAACTGGGAAAAGGAGTCCAGGCAGAAGGGACACACGTGCAAAGGTCGGACAGCACTGCGTAGCATGACGGGTTGGTGGAAGTGGAAGCAGATTAGGTTAGCTGGAGTGTCAGCCACAGTGAGGAAATGAAGCTGGCCAGGTGGACAAGAGTCAGATCTGACCAGCTGGGGCCCTTGGTAGAATGTGTCTTCCGGGGTTTGGAGGTTTGGAAGTTTCATCCTGTGGATGATGTCAAGTCACCAAAAGATTGTAGGCATGCGATGTGTGTGTGAGGATGGTGGGAACCTAAATAGGTTGGCGTAGCAAGTGTAAGAAACAGAAAATACATACCTCCTGTATTATTTTGCACAGTAGGGTCACTCCAGTTCATTTTGACATTAAATGGTTAAGGCCATCTCAGAGGAACTCAACAGCCAGGGGGCATTAAATGGAATGCAGAAGTTCCATTTAAAAGCCTCACGTTTCCCTCCAAGGTAGTAAACATAGAAATGGATGCTTTGTTCTTACTGTCCTGCTACTACATTCTTTCCTCTACCTGATTTCCAGTAATTTAGAACATCTCGGTTGTCCTTTTTTTCAAACTGCTTCTCAGTGATGCAATCAAAGTACATTTCTCAGTATTTACATGTGCAATTCACGGTTTCAATAGAGTTGACTTTCCTGGTGCAAGTGAGTTGATGACCTTGGAAACCCTCACACTGATTCTAAACAGGGAGCTGAAGTCTCTTCACCACTAACAGGTCAATTTTGTTTGTTTCACACTAACAAATATATATGTACATATACATACATATACACAGACATATATATACAATTCATTTCTTTTTTTTTTTTTTTGGTGAGGAAGATTGGTTCTAAACTAACATCTGTGCCAATCTTCCTCTATTTTGCATGTGGGACACTGCTAGAGCATGGCTTAATGAGCAGTGTGTAGATCCACGCCCAGGATCCGAACCCATGAACCCTGGGCCACTGAAGCCAAGCACGCAAGCTTAATCACTATGCCACAAGGCCAGCCGCTCATTTCATTTTTAAACTTTATTCTTGCACGTTAAACGAATATATTATCCTAGCGTTTTGATACTGTGTTTATGAGTTAGCAATCTCTAATAGAATGGTTATAAGGTTTAAATGACATAGCATATAAGATATCTAACACTACCTGCCCCAAAGCAGGCCCTTGCTCATCACTCCCCCTTCCTCACCTCAGCAGATTAGAAAGGGGCATAAGGAATTCCCTACTGCAGTTGTCTGAACAATGTCAGGCAAAGGATGGAAGTCCACCTCCATCTGTCTCAGATGAAAAGGGACTGTTGGCTTTTGTAATAGGGAAGTCAGAAGTGGCTGGATCCAAGACCTCAGTTGGAGGAGATATATTCGATTTCTCCTTCTCGTTCCCCACCCCCTCCGTTTTTCTTCCTTCCTTCCTTCTTCTACGTTGGCTCAATGCTCAGGAGACTTCTCCCCAGAAATGACAAAGACAGCTGCCAGCAGCTCTAGACTTAAACTTTACCAGCTACGCCATCTCCAAAGGGGAGAAGCTACGTCTTTCCAGTAGCTTCGACAAGAATGTCCCAAGAGGCTGGCATGACCTAAAAGCCATGAAACTCCTGAGAATCATTAGAAAATTATTTTCACAATCTCTCTGTGTTTGACACGGGTGCATTGTGCCTAGAATACTGCATGGAATTCTGGTAAATTAAATAAGGAAAAAGAAATAAACAGGCAAATGTTCAAAAAAAAGCAGTTACTCTGACCAAAGGTGTGAAAAGGACTCCATATTGGGTCATAAAATAAAGATTAGATTCCAGCCTAGAAAAATGGGGCTTCAAGCTTGCACATAGTAAGCCTTTCTGTAGGAGAATAAATTAGAAAATCTAGTGACCAGTGTCCTTATGAAGAGAGAGAGACAGAGACACACAGAGGGAAAGAAACTCATGTGAAGACAGAGGCAGAATCTGGAGTGATGCCACTACAAGCCGAGAAACTCCAAGAATTGCTGGCAATCACCAGAAGCCAGGAAAGAGGCACAGAACAGGTTCTCCCTCATAGCCTCCGGAAGTAAGAGAGAAAAATTTTCTGTTGTTAAAGCAACCCATCGTGTGGAAATTTGTTATAGCAGCCTCGGGAAACCAGTGCAGATGGCAATATAATGCAATGGAATGAAATTTAATTCTAGGCAAAAGACCTTAGTTTAGTTCCATCTACCCTCTTACAACCCATGCAGAAGGCCAGTTATCATGCCGAGAGCTTTACTCTTCTTATCTGTAAAATGGGGATAATATTTCTCCTCCAATTGAGAGGATTATATACAAATTAAATCAAATGTCCTTGAACTATACTAGGTATTCCAAAGTGTGTTCAGCGAAACTTGAGGGTCTTTAAAGATGGTGTCTATAGTGAAGTAAGTTTGGAAAATCCTACATGTATGACTTTTCTCCAGGAGACTCACAACACAGGTTATTACATAAAAGGCAAAAAAAGACTTGTATTTTGGAGCCTACTTAGTCTTATTTAACTGTCTTCTCCAAATTCATTTGACTGTGAAATATTTCCATCAAGGACCTCCAATCAATATCTTGTAGATGCTACATTCCTTTGGAGCACAGTCTGGGAAACACTGCATCACGCCGTTGTAACATACTCTGTCTCTGGGAGACATACACTTAGGAATTATTTATGTAGGATAAAATGGAGACCACTCCGGAAATCGGCAGAAATCAGCCCTACGTCCTTGTGGCAGCATTCCTGCTTTTACATTTTGCCCACGTGGCTTCTGTTGACTGGAACTGGAAGAGCTGTGTAAATGGAGTAACAGGTTTTATAAAATGCAAACTCCACCCCCAAGTCCAGAAGCAACAGAAGTTCCTCTGCCTCCAGGAGGATGGCAGGAAGGAAACGCACAGCTGCCATGACTCCTCCGTGTTCTGGGCCTCATGACAGTTTCACAAATATTATCTCATTTCATTGAAATCATCGTGGTCTTAATTTTTGTATCCTAAAACTTACGTGTGAAAAGATGTTTAGGTATGAACATGTGTTTCCTTTAATACCAAGAACAGCTTAAAATTACATGATTTTTTTAGCACTTTTATTGGCAAGAGAATCTAAAATAAGTAAATATTTAACAGTCCAGTCCAGAATCCCAGATCAAGTACATTTTATATTAGAAAGACCCTTGCAAGACTTTCATCTCACTGGACCACCAACTGGTAACTGTCCTAGCATCTGTAAGGGATGAGCTAAATCATTCATTGTCTGAACTGTGGGAATATAGCAGTGAGTGTGACAGACGTAGTCCTTGTCCTCCTGGTGCTGGCATTCTAGAAGAAGGAGACTAAGCACAAGCAAAGAAAAGAGTATAAATATATGTAAGGTGGTGATAATACCACGGAGAAAAATTATACAGGGAAGTAGAATCAAGAGTGAGGTAAATGTGTTATTTCATACACACAGTCAAGTAAGGCCTCATTGAGCAAGGGACATTGAGCAGAAACTGATGGAAATGTTGCATTAGCTGGGGTACAGGGGAAGAGAAGAGAGTACCAGGTGGAGGAGACAGCATATGCAAACAACCTGCCTGCCATGGGAGAATACTTAGCGTATTCATGGAACAGCAAGGAAGCCCAAAGTGCCTGGAACAGAATAATTAATGGGTGGAGAAATAAGAGATGAAGTCAGACAGTTGAGAGTGGGAATGAGGACGCAGATCATGTAGGCACTTCACAGGACATTGTAAGACTTTTACTTTTACTTGGAGTGAATTGAGAAGCAATTTAGGGTTTTGAGCAGAGAAGATGTGTGATGTGACTTATATTTACAAATATCATCTATGTGGAGAATACAACTACGGTGTGAGAGAGGAGAAGACAGTAGATGTAGGAAGACCACTTAGAGACCGTTAACCCAAATTATTCTGAGAGATGACGGTAGCTCAGATCATGGCGGTAGATGTAGGGGTGGTGAGAAGTGTGAAAGCGTTTTGAAGCCAGAACTGGAGAGATTGGCTGATGGATGACATACAAGGTATGAGAGAAAGAGAGGAGTCAAGGAAGAATGTAAGGTTTAAACCCAAGGATCCAGAAAGCTGGAGGTCCACTAGATGAGATGGAATGACAGGGTAGGGAACACGGAAATTTATTTAATTTTTTTTTTTTTTTTTTAATGAAAGAGATAGCCAGGTGGAGAAGGGAGAGTCAAGAGTGTAGTTTGAGACAAATTAAGTTTAAGATGCCTTTTAACATATAAATGGAGATAATAAGTGGTGTGGTGTTCAGAGTAGAGTCTGGGCTTGGTGTCATCTGCTTATTAACAATACTTAAACCCATGAGACTAGATAAGATCACTCAAGAATTGATATTGGACAGAGAAGAATAAAGGGGGAGAGACTGAGTCTTGGGGTACATCAACGTTTAGACCATTTTCTTACATGAAGTTCAAAGATGTATAGACCTTGGCGCAGGTAGCCTAACTGGAAAGTGAGCAAGCCAGGGTACGTTATCACAGCCAGGGAAGTTCTGCATCATGTAGCATATTTATACTCCTGTCATGAGAGAAACAGTTCAGCAGGGGATATGGAAATGCTCCTTCTGCCTTCTGAGAATAGGGTACAATTGAGAGGACTCTGATGAACCTTGGTGAATTAAGAAGAACCAGTATTTTAATCACAATGATCCTACTAGGCCTGTAACACCAGATACTCTTGATTTCTTGGAATTCAGAAGAAAAAAGCTATAGTTTCAAGATTGTAAGCACTATATAGCATATTCTGTTTAATATGTGCAATCATTTATTGAGTACTATTATACCAGGCACATTGCTAATTGTTTCTATGCCAGATACTTTCCATGCTTCTCCATATCCACTCTCCATTCTGCCCCCCACCCCTGCTGTGTCCCCGGAGATACTGATCAGTATGGACCACATCAAGTGGCTCCCTTATCCTCTCTTCCACACAGTTGTCCTTCCAGATTCCAGTCCTCACCCTCTCCACTCATCCCTTCCAGGCTTGGAGAGGTGGGGTGGGGAGTGGGGTGTGGCCTTCCATTGCTAGCCTAAGGGTACAGTACTAGCACAGTACTGTATGCCCTACAGCCTACTCACAACTTTGTCAATTGGCCCTTTCTTAAACTCTCTTCAAATTTCCCCATTTGGGTGTGCCATCTTTTTCCTTTGGGAACCCTGAGTAATACAGCTTTGGAATGTCATCTCATTAGCCCTCCCCACTTCACCATGTCACAATGACATAGGTATAGTCCCCATTTTACAAATGAGAGAAGAGTGGTCATTTGCCTGAATTCACACAAAAAGGGGCAAAGTCAGCATTTAAACCTGGGTCTGTCTGACTCCAAGGCCTGTACTCTCAAGCATTTCACCATACTGCAATGCAAAAACAGTTCTAATCAACAGTAGTTGCAAACTCATAAGCAGTTACGAAATTATAAAGAAATCAATTCTCAATGTGTTGAAACTAATTGTAAAATAATTGCTTGTTATATGCCAGCACATCATAAGCATTAGCTCATTTGATGCTTACTCTAACCCCATTATTATCACCATTTTAGAGATAAATAAAGATTTATTCTCTGATAATGTTCCCAAAGTCAAGAACTTTCACAAAAAAGCCTCAGTGAGCAATCTGGCTTTTATTAAAGACATGAAGGTGACACACAGGGAGAGAGATGCTGACATACCCCGTGGCAAACAAAGTGATAACTGCCTAGTAATTTTTTTTCAAAGTTCTTTCTAGTCTCCTCCACCTGTGAGGGTTCTCGGCTCTTCCTCCTCCACCTGTGCTGTACCCTACTCTCATCATTCCTCCACCTGTGC
>NC_060275.1:89786427-89798342 GCF_021613505.1 Equus quagga
CTCTCATCATTCCTCCACCTGTGCTGTACTCTACTCTCTCCCAGGTGCCCTCTTTCCCAGAACATTTTCTATACTTCTCCCATTATTTTTTTTTTTAAAGATTGGCACCTGTGCTAACATCTGTTGTCAATCTTTTTTCTCTTCTTCTTCTCCCCAAAGCCCCCCAGTACATAGTCGTATATTCTAGTTGTGAGTGCCTCTGGTTGTGCTATATGGGACACTGTCTCAACATGACCTGATGAGCAGTGCCATGTCCGTGCCCAGTATCCGAACTGGTGAAACCCTGGGCCACCGAAGCAGGGTGCATGAACTTAACCAATAGGCCATGGGGCCAGCCCCTCCCATTTTTATAAATATCAGTGTTCTAATCAAAGTGTATACCCCAAACTGCACACCTAAACCCATCCAGGTTTGGAAAGTGGATGAGTCTTCTCTGTAGCATAATCTCACCTCCTAAGAAAGTAGTTAGAATTATCTAGCTATCATCTACTACCATTCTTTATCTAGATAAGTATGTGTGTATATCTTTGGATGTGTTTTAAAGTACACGATGGTTAGTCTCTGGAAGAGGGAAGAGTGTGAGATTTAACTTCCAAGCTAACAAGTCATCCTATAACAATTTTATGGATGCTACCCAAAGACACGAGGAAAAAAAGAGAGACTTGAGTTTAAATAATTCCTCAATGTCACAGTCAACAAACAGCAGAGCTGCTCCAAAGTCTGTGTTAGCATTTATGTTACATTGCAGTGAGAATACTGTAGGAACAGAAGTGTTTTTTCTCATTGACAAGGAAGGAAAAATTAGTCATATTTAATATACGAGTTAGGTTTAAGCATTTTGAACAGGTTATATTTCTTTGCTAGGAATGTAATAAAACTGACAGCTTCCCCGAGGTCCATGCACACTGCATGCTAGTTTGCTTCTGTAGTCAATAAGCAGACCAAGCCTTAGCCATCTGGCTCTTCAACGTATTTGACAATCACTGTGACTTGCCAATCAGTAATCAACAAACCAAGATTTTCTGAGGACCTGTCCTGAGCCCAGGAAACCTTGTGTGGGACATTAAAAATGTAACACATGTTCTCATTCTCTGCCTGAAAGAAATGCGTAGTTGGAGTGTCAAGGTGGAAGGTATAAGACCGTCATTCACTATGTAAGCTCGTTCAGACTTGAGTGACAAATTGCATGAGTGAACTACAAGTATCTAAAGAGAGAAAAGGGCCAGAGCGGTCCGAGGATGTTTGTGGAGGAGTAGGCTGACATCCTTGTTCATATAGCTTTGACTCCTCCCTTTCTGGCTTCAAGATGTTAATTACTAGATGTTAATCGTTAGACATCAATCCTTCAGTCCAATACTCTTTGTAAAGAAGTTTGAATTAAAAATGGTTACTTTCTAAAGGTTGTAACTGTTTGAAACAACTTTTTCCAACTAGTATGGAGAGTTCTTGCCACTTCAGATGTCCAAAGGAGGTTAATCAGAGCAGGTTCTTCCTGTGAGCTTCTTGCACAGCAGCGTTGATCATTGGTCGTTCCCACAGCAGAGGCTCTTAGAATCTCAGCTCTCTTTAGACTGTTCAACAATCAAGGATCCCCAGGCTGTAAGGGAAGCACACCAGATTCCCCCACAAGCCTCCTCCTTGCCCCTCACTCAGCTATGGGTTTTGTTCCTCCCTGGAATAAAGAGCAGGCAATGCAAAATAATCAGTCGCAAATTTGTGTGGGTCCTGGACATTCAGACTCTAGTCGTGCCTAGTGTGTGACCTGCAAGATGGTGCTGGCATGTTTTACTCACTACAGCAGAGTGCTTAGAATCCTCCACAGCAAAGAAAAGCCCTTACAGGGTCACCAGTAGGGAAATTATTGTGGGGCAGAAAAGAGACTATTTTATTTTTCTAGCATGATTTCTGAATCCTTTTCCCTCTAGTTTCATGAATCCTTCTGCTCACCCAGAAAGAAGTAGAGTCATCCTTCCAATTCCTCCCTAAGTAGCTACCACTTGATTTACTCCACATCTGCCCAGGAAATCTGAATGTGTATGAGAATGTTTAAACACCCACTTGGCTGGGGGTTGGGGGTGGGTAGGACACTTAAAGTGTAGGGTCCATTCCTCCAGATTCGCCAGATGATGTCAATATCACAAAATGTAATATGTTTATAGGAAAAAAAAATTGATGTGGAATGCGTAAAGGGAAATTTTGGCTTTCCTTTTGAAAACTCAAAGCAGTAACATAGTGGCTGACAGTGAAGTTTCAAAAGGCCAGAAGCATAATTAGTCTGTTAAGGTCTCAGCGGTTCACACGGTTTGGGGACTGAAGGAATGGCATTAAAATGCCATAAACAGCATAAGCCACAAAAAAATAAAGTTTTTAGAGCTGTCTGCTGTTGTTTTTGTTTTCTGGTTTTTAAAGAAAGGAGGCTCTTGCCTTTATGAGTTTCTTCACAGGGATTCCCTATCAGAAGCATGGGTTTTAAACCAAATTCCAAAGCACACTGCGGTCTCACCAAGAGGTGGCATTTAGAAGTTGATTGTGCCAGAGGGAAGCAGGGAATCCGGGCTGGGCCATTAGGATCACTAGTTCTCATATAGAGGAGGCAGCAGCCCATATGGTGTGACTTCTGAAGGGCTGTGGAGCAGACAGCCTTTCCTCAAATCAACCCTCCTGGTTTTGCTCCCATTTCAAAAGTTGCTTTTTGTTTTAAGATAGAGATTTTCACAGTGTGTTTCTCACAGCCCCAGGATTCTCCATCAGAGCCTATGAGGCTGCGGAGGAAGCCAGATGAGTGGCCTCCGGAACCCCATTCCAGCTTTATCCCCGTTTATTCATTTTCTATTTGTTTGAAACGGTTACTAACAAATTGAAATATATTTCGTTTGTAAGAGGGGTTTTGCTAAAAGTAAAAACAAGAGGAAGTGCAACAATAAATCATCCACAAATTTAGAAAACTTCTGAGTCCAGGTGTCACTTTCAGTCGACGGCGTATTAAAACGCCCCAGTCCAACGCAGAACAGGAACACAACAGCAACGCATTCGCAGGAGTCGCTACAGCTTCCTTAGCGCAGAGCCCGGCTCCAGGGGAAGCCCCAAATCTAGAATATGATGCAGGAGACGGGGAGGGGAAGGGGGAGGGGGCTGGGACACGTTAGATATAAGAAGGAATGAGGAGGATGAAGGAAGGCTAAGTCCCATAGGGGTGACACATTTTAGGTACCTAGTAGAATGTGCAGTGTAAGAAAATGGAAATTTCCATAGGAGATGCTGAAAGGGGCAAAAAACATTGAAAGGAGGTGAAACATAATATTAAATGGAAGATTCAGCTGAAATGCCATACAGACAATGCCAGATATCAAGTGAGAGGAGACGCCTACGATCAAGATGCAAATTTCAAAGGAAACTGCTTGGAACCAGCTACGTACATGATTTTGGGCTTCTCACCCATCTCAAGGACATATAGCTTTCCCAAATGAGAAGTTAAAAGGAAGATTGAAGAGAAAGATTTAGATAGAGAAATTTATACTGTGAGTTCTACCCTCCACCCCAAGGGGAGGGGTGAGGGTGAGACCTGGAACCTTGCTTTCAGTCTAAGGAGAAGGATTTCATAGGAGACCACTCAGAACCTGCTTTTGTCACCTGAATTTGGGAAGTTCCTCTGACACATGCCGAAGTCCCTCTGGTGTTCTAGGGGAGCAGAGGGAGCTGCAGCTAGGAAATAACTCTATTCCCCTTCAACTGCAAGTCAAGACGTGTGATGCCAAGGGCCAAGTGGAGACTCCATGGAAGGCACGCCTGCCCAGGGCCCTTTGTACGGGCTCCTAAAGATGTGCCTAAAAGCACTTCTGCCAGTGGTCAAGGGCTTCCGGATGGAGAGGATCTGTAAAATGAAGCGCCAGAAATTTGGAGGCTCGGGGTGATCAGAACAGTAGGCCAAAGGTGAGGAGAATTGTCTGATACAGTTCGAGGGGCCACGCAGTTTGGGAGTCTGGGAGGACTATCTCTGAGGCTTTGAGAGCAAGAAGCCAGCTTACAGGCATACAATGAAGTAGGCTTTTTCTTCCCCCTTTATCTGCCTTCCCTCTCCCTTCTTCAGCCCTACAGTCAGAAAGAACAGCTAGGGAATGGCAGGAAAGGTTGGCAAGGAAACAAGAAGCGCGTCACACCCCTTTGACCAAAGACAGACTGCCCAGCGCCAGCTCTGGCAAATGCAGGACAGGTTTTACTTTGGAACACAATCTGTAGTGTGATTATTGTATTATGACTAAAGCTCCTAATTTCTGAAATAAGACAGCACTTTGTAACTTAAGTGATTCGAGGTCTCTTTTTATAAAATAAGAATGACCAGAAATGTCATGGTGCCTGATGGTTCTCTTCCATAGGCAGACAAAAACATCTTCCCCAATGAATTAATCATAAAGTGGCAGTGGGAGGAAAAAACGCCTTTTAATTATAGGTCCGTTAACCAGGCTTGTTTATTGCACCAGTTAAGAGTGTTTATGGGCTGGCTGATCCCACCCTCACTGTGATGTCCAGGGCAGACCTTTACCCTGAGCTAAAGGTAAAACCCCACACACTGCGGTCAGGGGAACAGCAACAAGGAGGAGGACCCAGGGAGGATTTGGGAGGCTGACTGTGCGGTTGATGGTTTGGTGTCTTTAGTCCTTCCTTGCGGAAGATTCTCTCAGGTAGCATTCAGCCCAGAAAGTGTTTTGATCTCATCACATGTCAGCATTCTATCTAACTCCAGCCGCTGCAGTAGAAAGCAGTCTATCTTGTGTATTCATACAATATCTATCTATCTGTATTATACCATCTATCTATCTATCTATCTATATAGATACCTTCTTTTTTTTTTTAAGATTTTATTTTTCCTTTTTCTCCCAAAGCCCCCTGGTACATAGTTGGGTATTTTTAGTTGTGGGTCCTTCTAGATGTGGCATGTGGGATGCCACCTCAGCATGGCCTGATGAGCGGTGCCGTGTCTGTGCCCAGGATTCGAACCGGCGAAACCCTGGGCCGCCGCAGCAGAGTGCGTGAACTTAGCCAATCGGCCACGGGGCTGGCCCCTATCTATATAGCTAGATATACAGATATATATATATCTATGCATATATATGTGTGTCTTTTTTGTTTCTGTTTTTTTAAAATGGACCCAAAGAGAAAGGCACTTGGTTTAGAGGGAAATAGGAAGCAATGGTTTACTTAGCCTAACCCCAAAAGTTCTTCTGTTTTCTTTCTTTGTTTTTGCGATGGGGTGGGGCATAGTTTGTCTCCTTTCAAAATATCAACTCTCTGTCTGAGGCTGTCCTAATTTGCTTCTTTCAGCAAGACCATTCACAGCTTAATGGGAAACATAGTCACAGAACAAAAAAGAAAAACATTAATTTCTTAGGATGAAAATAGGTATACATTCATTAGACCAAATAAGCACAATGTAAGAACACCTTGTCTATCAGACTCACCTGGAGATAGAACCGGAATGATGGCTCGAGAATTACAGGAGAAAGCATGTAAGAGCCTGTTTCCTCAGGGTTTTAGGGAGCGCTTCTAATGAGCTGTTTTATTCATAAAATATTTCAGAATATTTTATCAGAACAGTAAACGGTAGTCTTCTGGAAAAAACGTCCAGTTCTATTCCTTCACCCACCGATGGGGGAAGAGCTTGTGTGTCAGGAAAACTGGAGCGAGGATTGCACATTTCTGGGAATAATGAAAACAGGATGGCATTGATTATGGTCATCTCAGATTTTCACAGCCTCACAGGCAACACCACGGTGGATTTACTCATTCACACACTTAATAAATGCCAGGAGTTAAAGTCAAGTGATAGTTTAGAGGACAAAATTGGCTCCAGCCCATTAGCAGCTGAGTGATGGTTACAAAGTCATTTAGTCTCTCCAGGCCTCAGTTTCCTTCCTTTGAAACAGGAACGATAATAGTCCTGACTTCACAGGATTTTTGTGAAGATTCCATGAGCTGATGTTGGTGTGATGGCCATGATAAAGAACTGCTCCTATTTCATGCTGTGGGGCGTAGTTGATTAACAGCCTCAGGTACTGTCTTTTTGCATCCACTACCATATACTCCCACAAGTCTGCTCCCAGCCAATGACCACGCATGATGCAGGTACCAATGCAGGCCATTCCTCTGAGATATGGACCCCTCAAAAGATGACTGGCTTGAAGACTCCCTTTGGCTTGGCAAAACATTTCTTGGAATTGCGCTGCAGCTCAAGACTCTTCCTTCTCTATCTTCCTTCTTCCTTCTCTCTTTCTACAGGACCATCAGACCATCATTGTGATATAAAGCCTCCTGCCACTTTCTGCTACTTCTTCCCTTTTATCACCTTTATCCTTCACAGGCTTTTCATTCACAATAAGCCTTTTTCATTTGATCCCATCTTAATGCATACAAATTGACCCAGTTGGCAAAAACCAGCATCTGGTATATAGTATGTGCTCAATAAACAGTACTTTTTATTATTAACAACAGGTAGCATAAACATGGAATGCTTGTGGGAATTCAGAGGAAGGAAAAATCATCTCAAACCAAAACATTCAGAAAGATTTTATGTATGAGATAGGTTTTGAGCTGGTTGGAAGAACCTTTAAAGTGAGGTTTGTTGAAGATTGGGGACAGGCAATTTGAGATAGGAGAATAATAAAAGCAGAAACACAGAGGCTGGGGAGTAGAGATGCTTCTAGATTGGCTAGAGTGTAGGGTGCATGTGTAATTGTAATGCCATCTAAGTCTAAAAAAGTAGATTAAGCCTAAACTGTGGAAGGGGATTTGTATTAATCAGTTTTGCTGTTGTACCAAGAAACCCTAAATCTCAGTGGCTTACAAAAACAGACATTTTTCTCTCGTTTGTGTTATGTGTTGGTGGCTGTGGATCAGCTATTATGTCTCTATTTCATGTACCTTCTCATCTTATCCTCGGACTTAGGCTGAGGGAGCAGCCCCTGTTGGGGAAACATGGTTTCCCAAGGAAAAGGACTAGCAGAAACATACAATGGCTTTTGAAGCTTCTGCTAGAGACAAGATGCATGTCATGTCTGTTCATATTCCATTGGCCCAAAAAAATCATATGACCAAGCCTGACATCAATAAGGCAAAGAATACCCCTCCAACACAGAAGGGACTAAAAGTTACATTGCAGTTGATGCAGATGTATAATCCTCTCACAGTAAGGAGGGCTAAATGGTTGGTAGCAGTAATCTGCAACAGGTAAGAAGTTATCCAGTTGACCAAATAAAAACATTTATTATTTTTTAGTGGGCCAGTGACCCCATCTATATTGTCTTTGGGTGTGGAGATGAATCTGGAAGTGGGGGAGTGGAGAGAATAATACTGCCTAGATCCAGGCAGGAGATGATGACAGGCAGGCTAAGGTGGTGACAGCTGGAATTAGCTGTGCCCTCTACTCCAGGACCCAACTCTCTAGTCTTTTCTCTGAGACCTACAAAAGCAAATAGAGAAGAAAATCACTTGTTAGAATGAGAAACGATTAAATCACTTCATAAGTATCTGGATATTGGGGAAGGCAGGGGCATTTCTCAGGTTAGGCCTCATTTGTCCCCAGGTTGCCCAGGTCTCTCTACCCACGACCTTGCACAGGCCCTCCCAGACCATCCCAGGCAATACCCCCACCTCTGGCTCAACCCTTCTGTTTCAACCCATCTTCCTCAAAGAGCCATACTTCCAATCACTAATGTGATCCCCATCCTCATGACCTGGCTAGGGAAATGGTTAGCTGTTCCCTCGAAAAATGCATTCAGGGGCCGGCCCAGTGGCATAGCGGTTAAGTGCACATGTTCCACTTCAGCAGCCCAGGATTCGCCGGTTCGGATCCCGGGTGCAGACATGGCACCGCTTGGCAAGCCATGCTGTGGCAGGCAACCCACATATAAAGTGGAGGAAGATGAGCACAGATGTTAGCTCAGGGCCGGTCTTCCTCAGCAAAAAGAGCAAGATTGGCGGCAGATGTTAGCTCAGGGCTAATCTTCCTCAAAAAAATAAATAAATAAAAAATAAATAAATAAAAGTACATTCACTGTAAAATGTTGCTTTACTCTCCTGTCCTGAAATATTTAGATATTAAATGAATGTCTTCGATAGAGAATGCTTTAACCTCCAAAAAGGAGTCTCATATAAGCCAATTGAGGGAGATATTTTTAGGTAAGGGAACCAATTAGGAGCAAATCTCAAACCAGATCACACAGGCAAGAGCTCAGCGTTTTAGCATCCCAGCTCGGCCGCTCCCTAGTGGGGTATGTGGAGTGTGTCACATGCTGTTTCCTGGTCTGCACAGGTGCAGATTGACTATGTGATTGACTATGTAAAACCAAACCCTATAACCCCTTTAAATGCATTTTAATGTACTAGTAGATTTTGAGCCAGAGACCAATGCCTGAACATCCAAGGGCATATAATGATCACTCTTTGCCTTACAAAATTTCTCAGGGTATTAGTTCAGTTGCTTTAGTCCTCTCACATCCACAGACAAACTGTTTCTAAGTCATTGTTTTTGATGGGAACAGAAAGGAAGGTCACGCCAGAGAAAGGGGTGACCCCAAAACAGCACTGATTCAGCAAGTACATCTGGCCTCATCTTGAGATGCAAGATATCTCTCACCCATCAGAGCACCATTGTCCTGGTGGAGACAATTCTATCTTTTTTTTAAAACTCAGTGGTTCTAACACCATCACCACTTGGGTGAATAATGACCTGCTACCTTCTTACCAGTGATACCAGGTCACATAATAGTCATCGCACAGTCTAGCCCCGGCACGGAGAGGCAAGGGCCTCCTCCAACCACAGCTACCTGGTTTCCTGCTCTAAATAAGTAGTGGATCCAGTTGGACCTGAAAATACATTGCCTGGAGTCAGTTGTTCCTGAGCCACTTCTGATAGCAACAGCTGTCGAGTGGGGCTGAAAGACGAAGGCCTGGTTCCTCTGTGACTTGGAAGTTCTACCACCACATCAGTGTCACAGTACCTAGGACTCTGTGGGACTTTGGGCACCAGATCCCTTTCTCCGGGGGACAGAGAGAGGCGTCCACTGCTCCTACTGCAGGTAAGTTAAAAGGCATCTGTTTTGCAAAGTTTAAGTGGAGTAAGACGACAGAACAGGGCAAGACAGAGAAACCTGAGCTGCGAGAAGCTGGGAGACTGGGCCTGACTTGGCAGATGACAGATTTTGTTACAGATTTTTAAAATAATGTTGCTTTAAGAACAGAAAGAAAGCCAAGCCAAGAAACATCAACAGTAAGTTTTCCTCCTTTTTCTCCCTAAGATATGCTGAAGCCAGGTTTAATTTTATGTCAGGAAAGAATTCCCTCTGGAGACTTTCCTGGCCACGGTTCAGTTAAGGATAATGTTTTCCAGCCATGTTTCCAGAGTCCCTCAAAAGTTGAAAGGAAAAGGGCAAACTATCGTGGAGTCTTTGCTTTGAAGCAGCAGGGGGAGCTGTGATGATAAAGAAACTGGGTGGTTTCCTCTCATACTAGGGTGATTTCTGAAATTCAGTCACCATTCTTTACATGCCATTTTCAACATCAGGGAGGACCTAAAGAAAGAAATATTTACAGATGCCAGCGGCTTTATGCCTCTGATTTTGATGCAAAGCCTTCATGTTATACTCTAAATCAAAAGGCAAAAAAATTTTTTTAGATATCTGTGCAAGTTGCCAGCAGCCTGCAAAGCATAACAGTATTCCACGACTACTTCCATCACCATGTAACGAAGTGTATCTCATGCTGTATGTTGCAATCCCAAAGTCTCCAGTGGAAGTGGATGTTTAAAAATGAGACTTCCAGGGCATAACAAAGAGTCAATATAAAACCTCACCCAAATTTACCAGCCCTTCCCATGGAGGGTATATTGATGCTGCCCAGATTATTTATTTGTTCGGTAATTCTGGTTTTCAAGTTACTTGGGCCTATTTAAAAATTGAGGGGGAAGAAGCTAGGGAGGCCAAATTCGCTACTTATCATTAGAAACAGTCTCTGCTCCCTTTCTGTTGAGTTGTTTTGAAGTCCTACGTTAAAACACACAATGTTAAGTTAAGGATTAACTGACTATTAACATTTTAGGTAATTCTCATGCTCGCCTACGTCTGGTTACTTGGTTCCTTCTAGCATCAGCAGAACCCTCGTGTGCAGTTCTGTCAGGAGCTAAAATTTGACAACTATTGGTGTCTCTCGTATACATTTCTGTGACTATTGCTTATACATTATTGTCAAGGATGCCCCCAGGAGTAGTAAGTGCAGGCTTCCTGAGAAAGTCAGCTAAAACACAATGCTGATGTTCAGGGAAACTGAGTCCAGAAGAAGAGGGAGGTAATGGGGAATTGGCTGGAACATAGGGGATTCAAGAGGAGAAGAGGAATTTTTCAAGCAGGAAGTTGAAAATCGATCTCTCTGATCAAACGTATGGACAATATGATGACATAATGTCTAAACTTACGTGGTCCAAGGAATTCCCTTATAGTGGAATTCTCAGATTTTCCGTCAGATTACGAGAAAATGATCTGGAAAGCAAGCAATTGTCCAGAAAATAGACTGAAATTAATAGAGGGCTGGCGGAAAC
Source organism: Equus quagga (assembly GCF_021613505.1). Classification (NCBI taxonomy): domain Eukaryota; kingdom Metazoa; phylum Chordata; class Mammalia; order Perissodactyla; family Equidae; genus Equus; species Equus quagga. The sequence continues at coordinate 89,797,013 of NC_060275.1, forward strand.
AAACAAGCAATTGACAAACAGCCAATATAATATGGAATATATATGGATGCAGCAGAGGTGGAAGAATTGAGAGAACAAAGAGAATTAGGCAAAGTAGTTCAGGAATGGCCTAGTCTTCTCTCAGACTAATTTTGGGAGAAATTCCTGTTAATATCCTATAATATCACATAATACGTTGCATTTTTGCAAAGAAGAAGAGCAAACACATCAGCTATTTCCAAACATGGCTAGCTTACAGTAATATACCTCCTGCTATATTGATCAGCAGGGTTCTCAATGGTTCCAGAAAGTTCCAGATCATCCAGCAACGGATTAGGTACTCATTCTAAACTGTGATCTGAGTAGGAGCTGCCATATGTCTTTGCTTCATCCTTATACTGTAAGTCAGAAGTATACTTTGGGTCAGAACAAGACTGTGCCTTCCTGAGCGTGCTCCATGGGGATCTCCAACAGCGCTCTGATCTCCACAGAGTTCACTAGAGATAGAGCCATGGTGTTACCTATTGGATTCAGGGATAAATCAGTAAAGGAAGGTTTGCTTTGATAGTGGTTTGGGATTGAAATTTGTTCTTTCCTTGCAGAGTTTCTGTGAATTTAAATGGGTTTACATATGCACCTAATTTATTAAGCAGTGTTAACTCAATAAGGAATACAAAGCTTGTATATTTCTAAATCATTCTTCCCAAGTGTACTATACCAAGTATTAATTCTCTACTGAGTAGCAGATTTCTTCAGAGCATGGAGGCAGCTCCATAATTTTCCAACTGTTTCCAGATATTATGCCTCAGTCCAGTCAGTCATCAAACATTAGTTTCTTGTCACCTTCTACCCTTCTCCGCTTTCCCAGCACAAGCATGAACTGGCAGCCTGCCGACTGGAGGTCTGTCTCAGGGACACCACCACCTTGTACTCCCTTCGAGGATTATTCTTCCAGGGTTTTGAACTGAGAAGTGGGACAGGGAAAAGGAAGAGTGTCATACTAACAGGCCATTGTCATCACCTCTCTCTCGGTGAGCATTGCTTCTCTGGCCACAGCCTGCCTGTTGATGCCCTCTGTGAGGCAGGCCACCAAACTCTGGCTCTCTCTGGGGACTAGAAGTCTGCGTTTTTTACACTACAATGATTTGGGAAATCCAGCTCAACTTCTTCAAGCCCTCAGCTCTTGTTGCTCTCTGTGTACTCCACAAACTCTTGCAGCTGGAGTGCACAGGGAAAGTGACTTGGATTGGGGACTGAACAAGCTCAACTCCATTCTAAGTAACATCCACTTCACTCACAGGAACCTCCTATCCTGACCATTAAACTGGATAAGTTCACCCTGCGCCCCGCC